>NW_027016749.1:0-44831 GCF_036934945.1 Oncorhynchus masou masou
GCCAAACTGACACTGTGCGGGGACATACCAGTGGAGGAGGAGCGCAAGGTGTTGTGCGCGTATTCGGCCCAAACAATAAAGGATGACCATGTGGACGGGTTGTCACGAGTCATACATCGGAGGGTGGTTTCCAGCTCTTGATTCATCCTCTCTGTTTGGCCGTTGGACTCCGGATGGTACCCTGAAGATAGACTGGCAGAAGCCCCCATGAGTTGGCAGAAGGCCTTCCAAAACCTTGAGGCGAACTGGGGACCTCTGTCAGAAACCATATCTTGAGGAATGCCGAAGACTCGGAACACATGATTAATTACCAACTCAGCCGTTTCCTTGGCAGAAGGTAACTTAGTCAGAGGGACGAACCTGGCCGCCTTTGAAAACCTGTCGATTATGACTAGGATAGTAGTATTGCCATGGGATGGAGGAAGTCCAGTAATAAAGTCCAATGAGATATGGGACCAGGGTCTGTGGGGAACAGGTAAAGGGTGAAGGAGTCCTTGAGGGCGGAGGTGAGAAGATTTGCCCTGGCAGCACACGGGACAGGCATTGACGAAAGTGGCAACGTCTTCTCTTATGGTAGGCCACCAGAACTTACGCTGGATGAACTCCAAGGTGCGACCTACGCCCGGATGACAGGTGAGGCGAGAGGAGTGCCCCCACAGAAGGACCTGAGTCCTCACTGCCTTGGGGACAAACAACCGATTGGCAGGACCTCCTTTCGGGTCCGGTTCGCTAGCTTGAGCACGTCTCACGGTATCCTCAACTTGCCACGAGATCGGAGCCACAATCTTAGCAGCAGGAAGGACAGGCATGTCCGTGTCATCTCGAATGGCAGGAGCGTAGACTCGGGACAGGGCATCCGGTTTGAGATTCTTCGACCCGGGCCGATAGGTGAGGATAAACTGGAATCGATTGAAGAAAAGAGACCATCTAGCTTGTCTAGAGTTCAACCGCTTCGCCTGCTGGATATACTCCAGATTTTTGTGGTCCGTAAGCACTTGAAACGGGTGAGAAGCCCCTCGAGCCAGTGTCTCCATTCCTTCAATGCCATCTTAACCGCTAGGAGTTCACGATCCCCCACATCGTAGTTCCTCTCAGTCGGGGTAAGCCGGTGTGAGAAGAAAGCGCACGGATGAAGCTTCTTGTCTTCACCCCTCTGAGACAGGACAGCTCCAACACCAACCTCTGATGCGTCTACCTCCACCACAAATGGTTCATCCGTAGTCGGTAGTATCAGGATGGGAGCAGAGAGAACGCGCTGCTTGAGTCCTTGGAAGGCCGTCTCAGCTTCTCTTCCCCACAAAAACCTTGCATTGCCACCCTTGGTTAAAGCTGAGAGAGGGGCTGCCACCAAGCTGAAGTTCTTGATGAACTTGCGGTAAAAGTTTGTGAAGCCCAGGAAACGCTGAACTTCCTTAACGGATTTGGGGGTGGGCCAATCCGCTACCGCCCCTACCTTCCTGGGGTCCATTTGGACTCGACCGGGTTCCACTACAAATCCCAGGAATTGTACTGGATGAATGGAATTCACATTTTTCCGGCTTAACGTACAGATGGCTGTCCAGGAGGCGTTTGAGTACTTGTCTGACATGCTTAGTGTGTTCTTGAAGGGAGCTCGAAAAGATGAGGATGTCATCCAAGTAAACGAACACAAATATGTTAAGCATATCCCTAAGCACATCGTTTATGAGCGCTTGGAACACCGCTGGGGCGTTGGTCAGGCCGAAGGGCATCACCAAGTATTCATAGTGACCAGTAGGCGTGTTGAAAGCGGTCTTCCACTCGTCACCAGGTCTGATCCGCACAAGATGGTATGCGTTCCGCAGGTCAAGCTTAGTGAAAACAACTGCTTCCTGGAGCAGCTCGAAGGCTGTGGCCATAAGGGGTAGCGGGTAACGGTTACGGACGGTTATGGCATTGAGTCCCCGGTAGTCGATGCAAGGACGTAATCCACCGTCTTTCTTGGCCACAAAGAAAAACCCTGCTCCCGCCGGGAGGTGGATGGACGCATGAGGCTCTGCTTCCAGATGCCCCTTATGTGGTGTATCCATAGCAGCCTGCTCGGGTGGAGATGCTAGGGAAAAGATCCGACTCCCTGGGGGGCAAGTGCCCGGAAACAGGTCGATGGGGCACCGTAAGGTCTATGGGGTGGTAGCATGGTGGCCCTCTGTTTGCTAAACACCAGTTTGAGATCATGGTAACACCAGAACTCGGGTCAGGTCGATGGATTCTAAAGACTCGGGAGTAGAACTCGGGGAATTCTGGAAAATACAAGTAGCTTCGGGCAACGTAGGACCCCACTGCTTGATAGTGCCCACAGACCAGTCAATGAGGGTTATGGCTGTGAAGCCAGGGGTATCCAAGGACGAGAGGGAACCGGAACAGGAGATCAAATGAAAGTTCATCAATTCCTGGTGTTGTGAAACTGAAAGTCGCAAGGAGGTAGTGACATGAGTGACAAGTCCAGATCCCAAAGGGCTTCCATCCAATGTAGTGACCTCATGGGTTCACTTAGAGGTTCAGAGGGAACGCCATTCTCCTTCGCCCAGACACCATCCATGAAGTTACCTGCGGCTCCAGAGTCTACCAAGGCTTGAAGGTGAAGCTTGTGGTTGTCCCAGGAGAGGGTGACTGGAATGAGCAGACGGGAGTTGGACGGATGGGAGGAGGTTATGTTTCCCATTACAGTTCCCCCCGGTCTGTACGGGACAGAGCGTTTCCCTGGAGCCCGGGACACGTGGAACGGAAATGGCCCGGTTTGCCGCAATATAGACAGCGTCGCTCCCTCATCCGGCGGTCTCTCTCAGCCTGGGAGATGCGTCCAATCTGCATGGGTTCCGATGGAGCCAGCGAGGATAAAGGTGGGGACTCGGAGCTGGGACTGATAGGGGCTAGAGGTCTACGGCTGAGTTCTCTCTCTCAGACGCTGGTCAATGCGTGAGGCCAACTTGATCAGGGACTCGAGATTGTCCGGTGGTTCCCGAGTGGCCAGTTCATCTTGGATAGTGTCGGGAAAGGCCTTTCAGAAAGCACACCGTGAGCGCTCGTTGTTCCAGCCACTTGCTGCTGCCACCGTGCGGAACTGGATGGCATAGTCCGTCACGCTGCGCCAACCTTGGTGGAGAGTCAGGAGCTGTTTGGCTGAGTCAGAACCACTGCTTGGGCCTTGAAACACTCGTTTGAATTCCTCAGCAAAGGCAGAGTAGCTGGCACAGCAGGAACTATGGGCATCCCACAGCAGTAGCCCAGGCCAGGGCTTTTTCCGACAGCAGGGTGATGATATAAGCGATCTTAGACCGGTCGGTGGGAAACGACGAGGGTTGTAGCTCAAAGGAGAGAGAACATTGGGTGAGAAACCCTTTACAAGCACTTGGATCACCTGGAGAACCTTTGGGGAGGTGGAAGACGAGGTTCAGCCAGGGGTTAATCTGAGAATCTGAGGTACTGGGACGGGAACTGTTGCCGGGGTAAGACGATCAGATATTTGCTTTGACTCAGTTACAGCAGCTCTGTCAGGAGGAATTCACCCAAAATTCACCCAACATATTGTGGGACGCTTGTGGAAGGCTACCCGAAACGTCTGACCCAAGTTAAACAATTTAAAGGCAATGCTACCAAATACTAATTGACCTTATGTAAACTTCTGACCCACTGGGAGTGTGATGAAAGAAATAAAAGCTGAAATAAATCATTCTCTCTACGATTATTCTGCCATTTCACGTTCTTAAAATAAAGTTGGGGTCCTAACTGACCTAAGACAGGGAATTTTTACGAGTATTAAATGTCAGGAATTGTGAAAAACTGAGTTTAAATGTATTTGCTAAGGTGTATGTAAACTCCCGACTTCAACAGTATATTGGGCAGCAGCCTCTAAGGTGCAGAGTTGAGTAAATCAAATCAAATCAAATGTATTTATATAGCCCTTCGTACATCAGCTGATATCTCAAAGTGCTGTACAGAAACCCAGCCTAAAACCCCAAACAGTAAGCAATGCAGGTGTACAAGCACGGTAGCTAGGAAAAACTCCCTAGAAAGACCAAAACCTAGGAAGAAACCTAGAGAGGAACCAGGCTATGTGGGGTGGCCAGTCCTCTTCTGGCTGTGCCGGGTGGAGATTATAAGAGAACATGGCCAAGATGTTCAAATGTTCATAAATGACCAGCATGGTCAAATAATAATAATCACAGGCAGAACAGTTGAAACTGGAGCAGCAGCACGGCCAGGTGGACTGGGGACAGCAAGGAATCATCATGCACTGTAGTCCTGAGGCATGGTCCTAGGGCTCAGGTCCTCCGAGAGAGAGAAAGAAAGAGAGAAAGAGAGAATTAGAGAGAGCATACTTAAATTCACACAGGACACCGGATAGGACAGGAGAAGTACTCCAGATATAACAAACTGACCCTAGCCCCCTGACACATAAACTACTGCAGCATAAATACTGGAGGCTGAGACAGGAGGGGTCAGGAGACACTGTGGCCCCATCCGATGACACCCCCGGACAGGGCCAAACAGGAAGGATATAACCCCACCCACTTTGCCAAAGCACAGCCCCCACACCACTAGAGGGATATCTTCAACCACCAAATTCCCATCCTGAGACAAGGCCGAGTATAGCCCACAAAGATCTCCGCCACGGCACAACCCAAGGGGGCGGCAACCCAGACAGGAAGATCACATCAGTGACTCAACCCACTCAAGTGACGCACCCCTCCTAGGGACGATATGAAAGAGCCCTAGTAAGCCAGTGACTCAGCCCCTGTAATAGGGTTAGAGGCAGAGAATCCCAATGAAAAGAGGGGAACGGGCCAGGCAGAGACAGCAAGGGCGGTTCGTTGCCCCAGAGCCTTTCCGTTTACCTTCACACTCCTGGGCGAGACTACACTCAATCATATGACCCACTGAAGAGATGAGTCTTCAGTAAAGACTTAAAGGTTGAGACCGAGTTTGCGTCTCTCACATGGGTAGGCAGACCATTCCATAAAAATTGAGCTCTATAGGAGAAAGCCCTGCCTCCAGCTGTTTGCTTAGAAATTCTAGGGACAATTAGGAGGCCTCCATCTTGTGACCGTAGCGTACGTCTAGGTATGTACGACAGGACCAAATCAGAGAGATAGGTAGGAGCAAGCCCATGTAATGCTTTGTAGGTTAGCAGTAAAACCTTGAAATCAGCCCTTGCCTTGACAGGAAGCCAGTGTAGGGAGGCTAGCACTGGAGTAATATGATCAAATTTTTTGGTTCTAGTCAGGAGTCTAGCAGCCGTATTCAGCACTAACTGAAGTTTATTTAGTGCCATGTCCGGGTAGCCGGAAAGTAGAGCATTGCAGTTGTCTCTCCTGAGGTCTCATCAATGTGGATAGGGGGAAGGCGCTCTCTGCTGTTTCATGAAGTCCACGAAACACATTTTGTGTTTGTGTGCAAATGTACAATATATTCATATTGGTATACTTACCCATTCTTTTGACCGGTTGCAAAGGAGGCCCTCGACGTAAGAAGAATGGAGGCAATTGTTGGTAAGATTAACATTGTTTGGTGCTCCCTAGCGGCGCAGCTACAGTTCTAAGGCACTGCATCGCAGTGGTGGGCCGGGCGCTTGCAGGGTGACTTTAATCGTCAGTTGAGCGTTGTTTCCTCCGACACATTGGTGCAGCTGGCTTGCTGATTAAGCGGGCGGGTGTTAAGAAGTGCGGTTTGGCGACCTTTGCCTCTCTCGGGCCTGTTGGTGAGTTGAAGCAATGAGACAAGATCGTAATTGGATATCAAGAAAATGGGGAGGAAAAGGGGTTAAAACACAAAAAAATATTTTAAAAATGAAATAATCGGTTAACTTTGTTTATCTAATGTTTTTCTGTTTTGTCTTATGTGACCTATGTTAGCAGATGATTGAGAATGGCTTAGAATTGGCTGTCTCTTGTGTTTGTCTTTATTTTCTAAAAGGTTACGTGGTGGAGAAAAAGTGGACCTGAAGATCATTCAGCTTTGACTTAACTAAGATATGAACTCAAAGGGATTAACACAAGTATAAGCTTATTATGTATTGTTTGATGATATAACTACAGTTAAGAATCTTGAGGAAATAACTTGTGCACTAGTGTAGTAGGGACACAGTAGTGAAACAAGAAGATGTCAATTGTGATTTTGAATAGGCAAACTGTACTACATGTGTCAGTTTTCAATAGTAATTCAAAATGGTTTATGTATGAAATTAAGGATCAGGAGCAATTTAGTTGTGATTAGTAGTGACACAACACTAAACACACAAATGTCAGTAGTAATTCAATAAGCATTGAGTAGGCATACTGTTCAGCAATAATGTGTAGGCATTACATAGTAATTCAATAGTGAACATGTAGGAATTGTGTTGTTATGTGCAGGTTTTAAGTAGTAGATACCCAAAGGCTCAGAAGTTACACAGTAGTCATTAAGGGAGAATTATATAATGATTTTAATAGGAAATATAGTGTTCACCAATTTATCACTCATTACTACTTCAATTAGTACAAAATCACTGCTGGTTTGCTCCACAGCTCTATAGCAAACAAGTAGTAAAACCAGCAGGTTTTGTGTAGATTTTGAGCAGTAGTGATGTTAGTAAGTGACAGACGAAAATGACTGGGGGCAGGGATGGTCCAAAATAGGGGAGGGTTGTCAAACTGTGTTTTTGCTTTGGGTGGGTTGTGTAGTTTTTCATTGGGCACAGGGCAGCATAGTGCATTTTCTTCCCCTGGTTTACATTCACTCTTCTGCTCCTATTTTCCCTATAAACAATGGCTTGACTTACTTTTGATATTATCCTGAATAAAGTTGAGAAACATTTGTGAAGGTTTGTTATGGTGTGGCAATTATTCAACTTTACAGTTGCTTCTTCAGGCCTGTGATGCACCCTTGTGCTCCAACTACTCCGACAATTGAACTTGAGGGAGGAAGTCTGTTTTAGGCCCACCATGGTTTCTCTAATAATCTAACAATACAATGCTTAGCTTTATACAAAATATTCAGATCGAAAATGAACAAATTAGCCTCCTCCTGTAATTCTATAGCAGACGCAGTAGCCATCGAACATAAAGATATGAATGTCAGTGTCGTAGGCACTGTATCACTATATCTCTATAGTTCTGGGTTTAGGCCCAAGCTTCTATTCCTTAATAAAGGCTTTATATATTTTTATTTATTTAATCTTTATTTAACTGGTAAGCAAGTCAATTTAAGAACAAATTCTTAATTACAATGACGCCCTACCCCGGCAAACCCTAAAAGTGTTGGGCCAATTGTGTGCCGCCCTATGGGACTCACAATCACAACCGGTTGTGATACAGCCTGGAATCGAACGAGGGTCGGTAGTGAAATGCAGTGCCTTTGACCGCTGCACCACTCGGGATCACAAGTAAACAGTGCATTCGGAAAGTATTCAGACCCCTTTACTTTTCCCACATTTTGTTAAATTACAGCCTTATTCTAAAAGGAATTAAATAGTCCCCCATAAATTTACACACAATACCCCATAATGACAAAGCAAAAAAAAAAATGAAATATCACATTTACATAAGTGTTCAGAGCCTTTACTCAGTACTTTGTTGGTGCACCTTTGGAAGCAATTACAGCCTCAAGTCTTCTTGGGTATGATGCTACAAGCTCGGCACAACTGTATTTGGAGAGTTTATCCCATTCTTCTCTGTAGATCCTCTCACGCTCTGTCAGGTTGGATGGGGAGCGTTGCTGCACAGCTATTTTCAGGTCTCTCCAGAGATGTTCAATCAGGTTCAAGTCTGGGCTCTGGCTGGGCCACTCAAGGACATTCAGAGACTTCTCCTGCACTTCTCCTCCACTCCTGCATTGTATTGGCTGTGTGCTTAGGGTCGTTGTCCTGTTGGATGGTGAACCTTCACCCTAGTCTGAGGCCCTGAGCACTCCTGAGCAGGTTTTCATCAAGGATCTCTCTTTACGTTGCTCCGCTTATCTTTCCCTCGATCCTGACTAGTCTCCCAGTCTCTGCCGCTGATAAACATCCCCAAAGCATGATGCTCCCACCACCATCCCACCACCATGCTTCACAGCAGGGATGGTGCCAGGTTTCCTCCAGACGTGACGCTTGGCATTCAGGCCAAAGAGTTTAATCTTGGTTTCATCAGACCAGAGAATCTTATTTTTCATGGTCTGAGAGTCTTTAGGTGCCTTTTGGCAAACTCCAAGTGGCTTCCGTCTGGCCACTCTACCATAAAAGTCTGATTGGTGGAGTGCTGCAGAGATCGTTGTCCTTCTGGAAGGTTCTCCAATATCCACAGAAGAAATCTGGAGCTCTGTCAGAGTTCTTACTAACCTCCCTGACCAAGGCCCTTCTTCCCTGATTGCTCAGTTTTGCCGGGCGGCCAGCTCTGGGAAGAGTCTTGGTGGTTCCAAACTTCTTCCATTTAAAAATGATGGGGGCCACTGTGTACTTGGGGACCTTCAATGCTGCAGAGACTTTTTGGTACCCTTCCCCTGGTCTGTGCCTCAACACAATCCTGTCTCGGAGCTCTATGAACAATTCCTTCGACCTCATGGCTTATTTTTTTGACAACAGTGGGACCTTATATAGACAGGTCTGTGCCTTCCAATCAATTGAATTTAGCAAAGGTCCAATCAAGTTGTAGAAACATCTCAAGGATGATCAATGGAAACAGGATGGGCCTGAGCTCAATTTCTAGTCTTCAGAAGTGTCTGAATACTTATGTAAATAAGGTATTTATGTTTATTATTTTTAATACATTTGGAAAAAATAAAATATAAAACTGTTTTTGCTTTGTCATTATGGGTTGTGTGTAGATTGATGAGGGAAAAAAGTTTTAGAATAAGGGTGTAATGTAACAAAATGTGGAAAAGGTCAAGGGGTCTGAATACTTTCTGAATGCACTGTATATCTGTCCAGTACACGAAGTGTAGACTTTAGGCTAAAGTTGAGTCAATGTCAGTGATATCAGCATGAGTTAATTTGGGTAGTGCAATGTCCCTGACTTGTTTGTCTGCTTTCTGTTGTTTGTGGGCTCTGTCTTTCCCTTAGGAGTAATGTGGTCCCTGGGATGTGCTGCAATCTTATTTTCTGTTGTGAATTATTGATGAACTTTCTGTAATGACTTCAGTAATGACATATCCTAATTGCCTTTATGTGAGAAAACAAGAGTCAAAGGTTAAAGAAAATGGTAAAGCATTTGTTTTCTGAAATAAAATAGTCTTACATTAATAATCAATGGCCTGGGTTGGTAAATGGAAGTGTAATGAAGTGTGGTACTGTTGTTGTATCATCACGCCTGTATTTCTGTGGAGGAACAATGGTTTGTTGTAATCTTTCAACATGCTTGCTTGTCAGGGATCAGTGGTCAAAGGCTATAATTTAACCCACTGGGAAAGGTACAGTTGTCTAGCATATCCTGTCTTCCACCTGACCTTAAATGTAATTTACTGTCTACCAAATGGAAAGAATTGTAAACAATCCTAAAGCCATGTTGTTGACATTACACAGAGCGGTAGGGGTGTTACAGCAGGAGTTGTAAGTAGGCACAACTGGGTCTCAAAGCAATGTACACTACTGTTCAAAAGTTTGGGGTCACGTAGAAATGTCCTTGTTTTTGAAAATAAAAAGAAAATGTCCATTAAAACATCAAATTGATCAGAAATATAGTGTAGACATTGTTAATGTTGTAAATGACTATTGTAGCCGGAAACAGCTGATTTTTAATGGAATATCTACATAGGCATACAGAGGCCCATTATCAGCAACCATCACTCCTGTGTTCCAATGGCATGTTGTGTTAGCTAATCCAAGTTTATAATTTTAAAAGGCTAACAGATAATTAGAAAACGCTTTTGCAATTATGTTAGCACAGCTGAAAACTGTTATGCTGTTTAAAGAAACAATAAAACTGGCCTTCTTTAGACTAGTTGAGTATCTGGAGCATCAGCATTTAGTGTTCGATTACAGGCTCAAAATGGCCAGGAACAAAGTACTTTCTTCTGAAACTCATCAGTATATTCTTGTTCTGAGAAATGACGGCTATTCCATGCGAGAAATTGTCAAGAAACTGAAGATCTCCTACAACTAGCCACTTTAAACAATGCTACCTAATATAATGTTTACATACCCTACATTATTCATCTCATATGTATACGTATATACTGTACTCTATATCATCTACTGCATCCTTATGTAATACATGTATCACTAGCCACTTTAACTATGCCACTTTGTTTACATACTCATCTCATATGTACAGTGCCTATGCGAAAGTATTCGGCCCCCTTGAACTTTGCGACCTTTTGCCACATTTCAGGCTTCAAACATAAAGATTTAAAACTGTACTTTTTTTGTGAAGAATCAACAACAAGTGGGACACAATCATGAAGTGGAACGACATTTATTGGATATTTCAAACTTTTTTAACAAATCAAAAACGGAAAAATTGGGCGTGCAAAGTTATTCAGCCCCTTTACTTTCAGTGCAGCAAACTCTCTCCAGAAGTTCAGTGAGGATCTCTGAATGATTCAATGTTGACCTAAATGACTAATGATGATAAACACAATCCACTTGTGTGTAATCAAGTCTCCGTATAAATGCACCTGCACTGTGATAGTCTCAGAGGTCCGTTAAAAGCACAGAGAGCATCATGAAGAACAAGGAACACACCAGGCAGGTCCGAGATACTGTTGTGAAGAAGTTTGAAGCCGGATTTGGATACAAAAAGATTTCCAAAGTTTTAAACATCCCAAGGAGCACTGTGCAAGCGATAATATTGAAATGGAAGGAGTATCAGACCACTGCAAATCTACCAAGACCTGGACGTCCCTCTAAACTTTCAGCTCATACAAGGAGAAGACTGATCAGAGATGCAGCCAAGAGGCCCATGATCACTCTGGATGAACTGCAGAGATCTACAGCTGAGGTGGGAGACTCTGTCCATAGGACAACAATCAGTCGTATGTTGCACAAATCTGGCCTTTATGGAAGAGTGGCAAGAAGAAAGCCATTTCTTAAAGATATCCATAAAAAGTGTTGTTTAAAGTTTGCCACAAGCCACCTGGGAGACACACCAAACATGTGGAAGAAGGTGCTCTGGTCAGATGAAACCAAAATTGAACTTTTTGGCAACAATGCAAAACGTTATGTTTGGCGTAAAAGCAACACAGCTCATCACACTGAACACTCCATCCCCACTGTCAAACATGGTGGTGGCAGCATCATGGTTTGGGCCTGCTTTTCTTCAGCAGGGACAGGGAAGATGGTTAAAATTGATGGGAAGATGGATGGAGCCAAATACAGGACCATTCTGGAAGAAAACCTGATGGAGTCTGCAAAAGACCTGAGACTGGAACGGAGATTTGTCTTCCAACAAGACAATGATCCATAACATAAAGCAACATCTACAATGGAATGGTTCAAAAATAAACATATCCAGGTGTTAGAATGGCCAAGTCATAGTCCAGACCTGAATCCAATCGAGCATCTGTGGAAAGAACTGAAAACTGCTGTTCACAAATGCTCTCCATCCAACCTCACTGAGCTCGAGCTGTTTTGCAAGGAGGAATGGGAAAAAATTTCAGTCTCTCGATGTGCAAAACTGATAGAGACATACCCCAAGCGACTTACAGCTGTAATCGCAGCAAAAGGTGGCGCTACAAAGGATTAATTTAAGGGGGCTGAATAATTTTGCACGCCCAATTTTTCAGTTTTTGATTTGTTAAAAAAAGTTTGAAATATCCAATAAATGTCGCTCCACTTCATGATTGTGTCCCACTTGTTGTTGATTCTTCACAAAAAAATACAGTTTTATATCTTTATGTTTGAAGCCTGAAATGTGGCAAAAGGTCACAAAGTTCAAGGGGGCCGAATACTTTCGCAAGGCACTGTATATACTGTACTCGATACCATCTACTGTATCTTGCCTATGCGGCTCTGCACCATCACTCATTCATATCTTTATGTACATATTCTTTATCCCCTTACACTGTGTATAAGAAATTCGTTTTGGAATTGTTAGTTAGATTACTTGTTGGTTATTACTGCATTGTCGGAACTAGAAGCACAAGCATTTCGCTACACTCGCATTAACATCTGCTAACCATGTGTATGTGACAAATACAATTTGATTTGATTTGATTTGAACTCTGTGTACTACTCCCTTCACAGAACAGCGCAAACTAGCGCTAACCAGAATAGAAGGAGTAGTGGGAGGCCCCGGTGCACAACTGAGCAAGAGGACAAGGACATTAGAGTGTCTAGTTTGAGAAACATATACTGTAAGTGGTAACACTTAGAACAGACTATGGTCATTCAAAGAGAGTGGGATGTGAGCTGTAGTGGTATCTCACTTGGAGGCTACCAGTTTGTCAAGCTGGGCGAAATGAAAAGTACATGATAATGATACATGAATTAGGAGGCTCTTCCAATTGTTGCGGCATGAGGGAATGATAAAAAAGGGGGAGAAAAACACACAACATTTATGGGCACATCCAATATTGACAATGAACAATGTGCTGTAACCCTCACGTGCAGTTGCCAAGAGACCAGATCACCTTGTTGTCTTGTGATTGGTAACTAGATGGACACGTGATGGTGTTATGTTGTGTTTGTGTGAACGCTTTATATGAAGACGAGGACAGGCAAATCCACCATTCACTCCACTCACTCCAAGAAACTCAGAGAAACACCAACACAGGGACCCTCTGACTCATTGTTAGGATTTCTTCTCTCAATGTAGACTTATCCTAAAAGAATACATTTACAAAATGATGTACGTTGATTACATCTTGAGTGTATCTTTAGATTTGATCTGTTTTGTTTCCTATGAAGAGTATGGCTACATTTATGTTTGCAAATTTAGATCATGCATTTATGGACTTATATTACACTTAACCTGTGTTATTTCTTTACAGATATGAATCACTCTGAGACCATGTATAATACAACAGGAGCTACCATTCAGAGGCTGTATGGGGTACCTGTGAAGGCTGTCCTGTACATGACACCATGTCTTCTCTTCCTCTATGTAAATTGTGTTATGCTGTTCACCTTGATGAGTAAGCCTGTCTTTCAGGAAACCACTCGCTATATTCTATTTGGCCATTTGCTTTTCTCTGATTCTCTCCACCTTACTATGAGTATGGTGATGTATATGCTTGCTGTGACCAGACTGAAGATAATTAGCTATGTTTGTATGGTTATGTCTTCTTCTGCGGGAATCATTGCAATAATCTCCCCTTTCAACCTGGCTGTGATGTCACTGGAGAGGTATGTGGCCATCTGCTTCCCACTGAGACACGCTCAGATTGCCACCTGCAGGAGGACACATGTGGCCATCGCTGTGATGTGGGTCTTGGGCTCCTTACACTCTTTCATTGAAGTCTTTGTGTTTGTTACAATTGAGTCTACACCTTTTACTATGCAGATTTTCTGCAGCAGGAACAATCTATACACACAACAGATTTATATAGAGTTAAACATAGCTTTCACCACGTTGAATTTTGTGACAGTAGGTGTCATCATTACCTACACGTACATCGCCATCCTGGTCACAGCTAGGTCTGCTTCCTCTGGCAAGACTTCAGCCAGTAAGGCCCACAAAACAGTGCTCCTACACCTGATTCAGCTGGGCCTGTGTCTCTCCTCCACCCTCTTTAACACTATTAACACCTTGATTCACTGGCACATGGACCCTGTGGTGGTGATGCATATTCAGTATGTTCTGTTTGTAGGCCTCATAATCTTCCCCAGGTGTCTGAGTCCTCTCATATACGGCCTGAGAGACACAACATTCAAACACATCTTCAAATATTATTTTGCCTTCGGCTTCGGAAACTCAGTAAAGCCAGTGGTGACTGTTTCATGATGTACTGCAAAGATACAGAGATCTGTGTATGTACTGTATTTGCTTTTCAGTCACTTGTACCTTGAGTGATTGTTTTCTAAGAAATAACAGAAAGATTATGTTGGACTTATTTGGAAATCAGTCATGTATCATTTTATGTTTTCTTTTTACAAACTTGAGAACAAAATAATAAAGATGTGCATATATAATTTGATACCTGTTGCTAAGCTTAAATAGTTTAGGGAAAATAATTGTAATCTGTCACTAAATAAGATGATACCATTGTGTAAAAAAAATCAACCTAAGTCAGAAATGTATTTGTAAATGATATGTATTGTTTGGACAGTATAATATAACAGTTAAAGTAACAGTTAACCTTGTGTTTGAGATATATATATCTTAAAGCTCCCTCAAAACATTCAATGAACTGTAATAAGATGCACACAAATCTAAACTAGAAATTGATCAACACAATTATAGAACACTACATAATTATGCAGTTAAATGAAATTGTAACAAAGAAACGCTATTTCACAAAAATGCTTTTATTGATTGTAAAAAAAAAAAAAAAAAAATGTATGGAATACAGTTTTACTGAGCGATAATGTAAACACCCATTCTTCCAAACAAGCTATTGTCCAATGAATTGATTATCATATTATGAGCACCAAAACCTGCTCTTTTAGTCTACAAATGGTGTTAGTAGAGGTGTTAAACCTATTGAAGTCATTACCCGATGGTAAATCTACAGGTTATGATCTTATGGACAATTTTTTACTTCGATATGCTGCTCCCCAGATTGCAGCTCCACTGAAATACATATTTAATTGGTCACTGGAAAAGGGGATGCTTGCAAATGTACGGAAGCATGCTAAACTGTGTTCTATTCCGAAAGACAGCAAAGAACCCATTACTCCTGCCAATAGTCGACTAATTAGTCTACTCCCTTCACTCAGTAAGATATCAGAGGGTATTGTGAGTAGACAATATGGGAGTACATGGAAAAGAATGATCTGATTACAGCCAATCAGCATGCTTATTGCAAAAACCATTCCACTACCACGGCATTGGTTGACATAACTGACCAGTAGCTGAACGCTATGGATAATGGCATGTTTGTGGGTGTACTATTTTTTGATTTTTGTGCAGCATTTGATTTAGTGGATCATAAAATAATTTTGACAAAATTATTGCTTTATGGTTTTAAGGAGGTGGCATTGAATTGGGTACAGTCATATCTAACTGACAGGAAACAGTCCACTATATCTATGGTTCATTTTCTTCCCCTCATGCTTTAAACTGTGGAATACCGCAGGGCAGCTGCCTTGGGCCACTTCTGTACTTAATATATACCAACGACCTTCCTTGTGCCTTATCTGAAATTCAAGTTATGATATTTGCAGATGATACTACATTTTCTACAGCAAGACAATCGTTCAACAGGTACAGCAAGCTTTACAAGGAGATTTGGAAAATATCAAGGAGTGGGTTTGCAGGAACAAACTTGTTTTAAACACCAATAAAACCAAAAGTTATGTTGGTCTGTTCCACCAGGAAAAGGCCAACACATAATGGGATACAATTAAGTATGGGGGAGTACAACTTGAGGAAGTGGCAGCAACCAAACGACTAGGAGTGCAGCTAGACAACTGCTTATCATGGTCGTCTCAAATAACTAATCTATGAAAATAAATATTAAAACTGCATGCATGATCAGAAGGATAACTAAATATTTACCAGGAAAGATTCTTCAGCAAATAACCCCTAGCATTAATTGGCCATGAAGTGAACTACTGTTCTGTGGTCTGGGGAAAAGCATCAGCTAGTTAAATTAGGAGACTGTAGATTGCACAGAACAAAGCAGCAAGGATTGCTTTAAGGTGGAGATATGGTTCTTCTGTTGTAGTCATGTGCAATGCTCTTGGTTGGTCATCAATTAACAAGATCATTTAAAAAACATGCTTTTTTTATTTCATAATATACACAATTTAAAATGGCCAAACTCTATTCACAACAGTATTCAGTTGGTACGAGATAGACATTAAGTAAATACTAGGAATAGATTGCCCACCATCTATGTGTTATCCAGACAAGAGAAATAGGCAAAATAACATTTAGATTTAGAGCAATAAAGAAATTGAATAATTTATCTGAGCACACCAGAAACCTTTCAATATATAAATTCAAACAGTACTTTAAAACCATTTAAATATAATATTTTTTTTTTTTATGTCACCTTTATTTAACCAGGTAGGCAAGTTGAGAACAAGTTCTCATTTACAATTGCGAAAATTGCGACAAGATAAAGCAAAGCAGGTCGACACATACAACAACACAGAGTTACACATGGAGTAAAACAAACATACAGTCAATAATACAGTAGAAGCAAGTCTATATATGATGTGAGCAAATGAGGTGAGATAAGGGTGGTAAAGGCAAAAAAAAGGCCATGGTGGCAAAGTAAATACAATATAGCAAGTAAAACACTGGAATGGTAGATTTGCAGTGGAAGAATGTGCAAAGTAGAAATAAAAATAATGGGGTGCAAAGGAGCAAAATAAATAAATACAGTAGGGAACGAGGTAGTTGTTTGGGCTACATTAGAGATGGGCTATGTACAGGTGCTGTGTGAGCTGCTCTGACAGCTGTTGCTTAAAGCTAGTGAGGGAGATAAGTGTTTCCAGTTTCAGAGATTTTTGTAGTTCGTTCCAGTCATTGGCAGCAGAGAACTGGAAGGAGAGGCGGCCAAAGAAATAATTGGTTTTGGGGGTGACCAGAGAGATATACCTGCTGGAGCGTGTGCTACAGGTGGGTGATACTATGGTGACCAGCAAGCTGAGATAAGGGGGGACTTTACCAAGCAGGGTCTTGTAGATGACCTGGAGCCAGTGGGTTTGGAGACGAGTATGAAGCGAGGGCCAGCCAACGAGAGCGTACAGGTCGCAATGGTGGGTAGTATATGGGGCTTTGGTGACAAAACGGATGGCACTGTGATAGACTGCATCCAATTTTTTGAGTAGGGTATTGGAGGCTATTTTGTAAATGACATTGCCAAAGTCGAGGATTGGTAGGATGGTCAGTTTTACAAGGGTATGTTTGGCAGCATGAGTGAAGGATGCTTTGTTTTGCGAGATAGGAAGCCAATTCTACATTTAACTTTGGATTGGAGATGTTTGATGTGGGTCTGGAAGGAGAGTTTACAGTCTAACCAGACCCCTAGGTATTTGTAGTTGTCCACGTATTCTATGTCAGAGCCATCCAGAGTAGTGATGTTGGACAGGCAGGCAGGTGCAGGCAGTGATCGGTTGAAGAGCATGCATTTAGTTTTACTTGTATTTAAGAGCAATTGGAGGCCACGGAAGGGGAGTTGTATGGCATTGAAGCTTGCCTCGAGGTTAGTTAACACAGTGTCCAAAGAAGGGCCAGAAGTATACAGAATGGTGTCGTCTGCATAGAGGTGGATCAGAGACTCACCAGCAGCAAGAGCGACATCATTGATGTGTACAGAGAAGAGAGTCTGTCCAAGAATTTAACCCTGTGGCTCCCCCATAGAGACTGCCAGAGGTCCGGACAACAGACCCTACAATTTGACACACTGAACTCTAGTAGTTGGTGAACCAGGCGAGGCAATCATTTGAGAAACCAAGGCTGTCGAGTCTGCTGATGAGGATGTGGTGATTGACAGAGTCAAAAGCCTTGGCCAGATCAATGAATACGGCTGCACAGTAATGTTTCTTATTGATGGCGGTTAAGATATCGTTTAGGACCTTGAGCGTGGCTGAGGTGCACCCATGACCAGCTCTGAAACCAGATTGCTTAGCAGAGAAGGTATGGTGAGATTGGAAATGGTCGGTAATCTGTTTGTTGACTTGGCTTTCGAATACCTTAGAAAGGCAGGGTAGGATAGATATAGGTCTGTAGCAGTTTAGGTCAAGAGTGCCCCCCCCCCTTTGAAGAGGGGGATGACCGCAGCTGCTTTCCAATCTTTGGGAATCTCAGACGACACGAAAGAGGTTGAACAGGCTAGTAATAGGGGTGGCAACAATTTCGGCAGATCATTTTAGAAAGAAAGCGTCCAGATTGTCTAGCCCAGCTGATTTGTAGGGGTCCAGTTTTTGCAGCTCTTTCAGAACATCAGCTGACTGGATTTGGGAGAAGGAGAAATGGGGAAGGCTTGGGCGAGTTGCTGTGGGGGGTGCAGTGCTGTTGACCGGGGTAGGGGTAGCCAGGTGGAAAGCATGGCCAGCCGTAGAAAAATGCTTATTGAAATTCTCAATTATAGTGGATTTATCAGTGGTGATAGTGTTTCCTATCTTCAATGCAGTGGGCAGCTGGGAGGAGGTGTTCTTATTCTCCATGGACTTTACAGTGTCCCAGAACCTTTTGAGTTAGTGTTGCAGGAAGCAAATTTCTGCTTGAAAAAGCCTTGGCTTTTCTAACTGCATGTGTGTATTGGTTTCTAGCTTCCCTGAAAAGCTGCATATCACGGGGGCGGTTCAATGCTAATGCAGAACGCCATAGGATGTTTTTGTGTTGGTTAAGGGCAGTCAGGTCTGGGGAGAACCAAGGGCTATATCTGTTCCTTGTTCTAAATTTCTTGAATGGGGCATGCTTATTTAAGATGATTAGGAAAGCATTTAAAAAAAACAGGCATTCTCTATTGACGGGATGAGATCAATATCCTTCCAGGATACCCTGGCCAGGTTAATTAGAATGGCCTGCTCGCTGAAGTGTTTCAGGGAGCGTTTGACAGTGATGAGTGGAGGTCGTTTGACCGCTGACCCATTATGGATTCAGGCAATGAGGTAGTGATCGCTGAGATCTTGGTTGAAGACAGCAGAGGTGTATTTAGAGGGCAAGTTGGTTAGGATGATATCTATGAGGGTACCTGTGTTTACGGCTTTGGGGAGGTACCTGGTAGGTTCATTGATCATTTGTGTGAGATTGAGGGCATCAAGCTTAGATTGCAGGAAGGCTGGGGTGTTAAGCATGTTCCAGTTTAGGTCACCTAGCAGCACGAGCTCTGAAGATAGATGGGGGCAATCAGTTCACATATGGTGTCAGCTGGGGGCAGAGGGTGGTCTGTAGCAGGCGGCAATGGTGAGAGACTTGTTTTTAGAGAGGTGGATTTTTAAAAGTCGAAGTTCAAATTGTTTGAGTACAGACCTGGATAGTAGGATAGAACTCTGCAGGCTATCTTTGCAGTAGATTGCAACACCGCCCCCTTTGGCAGTTCTATCTAGTCTGAAAATGTTGTAGTTAGGGATGAACATTTCAGAATTTTTGGTGGTCTTCCTAAGCCAGGATTCAGAGACAGCTAGAACATCCGGGTTGGCAGAGTGTGCTAAAGCAGTGAATAAAACAAATTTAGGGAGGAGGCTTCTAATGGTAACATGCATGAAACCAAGGCTATTACGGATACAGAAGTCATCAAAAGAGAGCACTTGTGGAATAGGAGTGGAGCTAGGCACTGCAGGGCCTGGATTCACCTCTACATCACCAGAGGAAAAGAGGAGGAGTAGGATAAGGGTATGGCTAAAAGCAATGAGAATTGGTCATCTAGAATGTCTGGAACAGAGAGTAAAAGGAGGTTTCTGGGGGCGATGAAATAGCTTCAAGTATAATGTACAGACAAAGGTATGGTAGGATGTGAATACAGTGGAGGTAAACCTAGGTATTGAGTGATGATGAGAGAGATATTGTCTCTAGAAACATCATTGAAACCAGGAGATGTCTTCGCATGTGTGGGTGGTGGAACTAATAGATTGGATAAGGTATAGTGAGCAGGACTAGAGGATCTACAGTGAAATAAGCCAATAAACACTAACCAGAACAGCAATGGACAAGGCATATTGACATTAAGGAGAGGCATGCTTAGTCGAGTGATCAAAAGGGTCCAGTTCGTAGTGAGGTTGGTTGGGGTCACGGCTAGCCGGGTCATCGGTAGCAAGCTAGCATAGGATGGAGGTCTGTTTTTAGCCACATTGTGCATTTCCGTCAGTAGGATTAGTGGGGTTCCGTGTAGTAGAGGGGATCAATCTAATTCGCAAAAAAATAGATATAGTTATAGAGGCACAAGAAGAAAAAAAAAATTGTCCGATAGATCTATTCAGATAGCAGCCGATAAGACAGCTAACGATTAGATGGGCGTTCAGGTAACGTCGCGACAGAGGAGCCAGCTGGATAACTCCCTCGGGCAGATAACGTCGGTAGTCCATTTGTGAAGGCCCGGTGGGGCTCCGCGTTGGCAGTAAAAACAGGTCCGGATAGGTGATTGTAGCCCAGAAGTGGCTGATGGAACTCTTCAGCTGGCTAGCTCCGGAATAATTGATGTTTGCTCCGGGATCAACGTAAGCCGATAGTCACACGGATAGCAGCTAGCTAGCTGCAACATCCGCAGAGTACGACCCTGCCTCACACAGGAAGCGGCGCAGGTCCTAATCCAGGCACTTGTCATCTCCCGTCTGGATTACTGCAACTCGCTGTTGGCTGGGCTCCCTGCCTGTGCCATTAAACCCCTACAACTCATCCAGAACGCCGCAGCCCGTCTGGTGTTCAACCTTCCCAAGTTCTCTCACGTCACCCCGCTCCTCCGCTCTCTCCACTGGCTTCCAGTTGAAGCTCGCATCCGCTACAAGACCATGGTGCTTGCCTACGGAGCTGTGAGGGGAACGGCACCGCAGTACCTCCAGGCTCTGATCAGGCCCTACACCCAAGCAAGGGCACTGCGTTCATCCACCTCTGGCCTGCTCGCTCCCTACCATTGAGGAAGTACAGTTCCCGCTCAGCCCAGTCAAAACTGTTCGCTGCTCTGGCCCCCCAATGGTGGAACAAACTCCCTCACGACGCCAGGACAGCGGAGTCAATCACCACCTTCCGGAGACACCTGAAACCCCACCTCTTCAAGGAATACCTAGGATAGGATAAGTAATCCTTCTCACCCCCCTTAATGACTTAGATGCACTATTGTAAAGTGGCTGTTCCACTGGATGTCAGAAGGTGAATTCACCAATTTGTAAGTCGCTCTGGATAAGAGCGTCTGCTAAATGACTTAAATGTAATGTAATGTAAATGCGAGATCTAGGTGTAAATGTCCAGAGCTTGTGGTTGAAATCCGGGGACATGGAGAGAAAATAGGTCTGGTATGTTCCTGTCCGAGCTGCACTGTACAAAACTGGCGATAGATTTGAGCTAAAGGATAACTGATGTACACAAACCGTGGTTAGCTGAATACTAACCATTAGCCAGTAAAGAAGCTAACTAGCTTCTGGCTAGCTTCTGACTAGCTTCTGATTAGCTTCTGGTTAGCTTCAGGCTAGCTTCTGGTTAGCTTCTGGTTAGCTTCTATGGAGGATTTCAGATTTGAGGTAAATAATACTTTATTTTTCTGTAAATAAATTGGTGAGGCGGGTTGCAGGAGAGTGTTTTGAAGTTGAGTTTATGGAAAATAAAAAATATATATATATAAAGGTATGCGAAGAAAGTTGTAAATATATATCAAGACGAGGACAAAGGACGTCTGACTGCTATGCCATCTTGGTGGCCATCTAAGATAGGAAAGTTAGGAAAGTTGTTCTGGACTATGTTAGATGAAGAATCAATGTCACGTGTGCTCCCTCTCCGGCCTATAGGTCATCAGACTGCTTGTTATGGCGCACACTGTCACCATCGTTACGCACACCTGCGCGTCATCAGACTCACCTGCACTCCATCACCTCCTTGACTACCTGCCGTCATTGTTTCTGTTTCAGTTTCATGTCTGTGTGCTCTATGAGTTTCTTGATTTGTATTATGTTCCGTTTATTTATTAAAACACTCACTCCCTGAACTTGCTTACCGACTCTCAGCGCACATCGTTACAATCAATCTATCTTTTTAGACTGTTAGAGTATTTATCTGGTCAATATGTTAGTGTATTATATCTGTTTGTAACAGTGTGTTATGTGAAAATGTGATCATATTATAAATTGTATTTTAATGTTTAAGGACTCTTGGAAGATTAGTCCAACTGTGGTCTTAAAGAGATCCAACTAAAATCAAATCAAATACTTTGTAGAAGCACCTTTGGCAGTGTTACGGGTGTGTACGGGAGGCGAAGTCAGGTGCAGGAGAGCAGAGTGGAGTTAACAGGCGCATTTTAATTCCAGTCAATAAATAAGCACAAAATGACATCAAAGTGCCCAAAACACGGAACATGAACAAAAGTCTAGCGTGTGAATATACCCATATAACAATAAACAATTACACACAAATACATTGAGGGGAACAGAGGACTAAATACATGCAGTGTGATTAGATCATGAAAACCAGGTGTATATGGAAACAAGACAAAACAAATAGACATAAAAAATGGAGCGGCGATGGCTAGAAAGCCGGTGACGTCTTTCTAGGAGAGGAGCCGACTTCGGTGGAAGTCGTGACAGGCAGCGATTACAGCTGTGAGTAGAGGTGACCCGTCATTCAGGGCAGGTGGGGCAGAGTATTGAACCCCGCATTTTTAGCAAACATTGGCTGTTTTGCATGTTATTTTGGCATTAATACGTGTCACATATCAGTATGCAAACATTGTAAAAATGATATATATCATTGAGTTAATAAAGTCGCATACAAACATGGTTTATTATTTGTTTTCTTGCGTAAGACAGCCGCAAAATGCAGGTGTTTCAGCCTAGCTCAGTGCTTTCTGTGGTGCTAGGGCAAGCAAACAGAAAATACGGAGCGTTGCGCCGTGATTGGCTAAGTGTTCTGTCACTCATGGGGACTTTACGTCACTGCCAAGTGTAAGAGGAGACATTGCAAATTCTAACCATTCGGCTGCTGCTATAGAAGTGCCCATCCAAGAAGGCTCAATGTCATTGGCCAGAGATAACATTACGTCAAATCATGTTATATGTACAGTAGCTTTAATTGGACTGATCATGTCAACATCATAGTTTCCCAATCTTAGCTAGCAGTCATCATCATGAATCCAGTCGACCATCTACTGGCAAATCCTTTTTAATCCTTGCCATACAAAAATAAATAATGAAGAGTACAGGAGGGGACTGAGTGGCTCTCCGCAGCCAGTGTGAGTAAGACCTCAGGTCAACATTCAGAACAGGTCAACATTCACAAGGCCGCGGGGCCAGACGGATTACCAGGACGTGTACTGCGAGCATGCGCTGACCAACTGGCAAGTGTCTTCACTGACATTTTCAACCTCCCCTGTCCAAGTCTGTAATACTAACATGTTTTTAGCAGACCACCATAGTCCCTGTGCCTAAGATCACTAAAGTAACCTGCCGGAATGACTATCCCCCCCCTCCCGTAACACTCACAATTGTAGCCATGTGGTGCTTTGAAAGGCTGGTCATGGCTCACATCAACACCATTATCCCAGAAACCCTAGACCCACTCCAATTTGCATACTGCCCCAACAAATCCACAGATGATGCACTGTATACTGCCCTTTCCCACCTGGACAAAAGGAACACCTACTGCATGTGACAATGTTATTCATTGACTACAGCACAGTGTTCAACACCATAGTACCCTCAAAGCTCATCAATTGTTTTTTTATATATATTTTTATTTTACTAGGCTTCAACACCATCATGAAGTTTGCCGATGACAACAGTAGTAGGCCTGATCACAGACAACAACGAGACAGCCTATAGGGAGGAGATCAGAGACCTAGCAGTGTGGTGCCAGGACAACAACCTCTCCCTCAACGTGATCAAGACAAAGGAGATGATTGTGGACTACAGGAAAAGGAAGACCGAGCACACCCCCATTCTCATCGACGGGGATGTAGTGGAGTAGGTTGAGAGATTCAAGTCCTTTGGTGTCCACATCACCAACAAAATAACATGGTCCGAGTACACCAAGACAGTCGTGAAGAGGGCACTACAAAACCTATTCCCCTTCAGGTGACTGAAAAGATTTGGCATGGGTTGTCAGATCCTCAAAAAGTTCTACAGCTACACCATCGAGAGCATCCTGACTGGCTGAATCACTGCCTGGTATGGCAACCGCTTGGCCTCCGACCGCAAGGCACTACAGATGGTAGTGCGTACGGCCCAGTACATCACTGGGGCTAAGCTGCCAGCCATCCAGGACCTCTACACCAGGCGGTGTCAGAGGAAGGCCCTAAAAATTGTTGAAGACTCCAGCCACCCTAGTCATAGACTGTTCTTTCTGGTATCGCACGGCAAGCAGTACCGGAGCACCAAGAAGTCTAGGTCCAAGAGGCTTCTAAACAGCTTTTAAACCCAAGCCATAACACTCCTGA
The DNA here is from genome assembly GCF_036934945.1 of Oncorhynchus masou masou. NCBI lineage: Eukaryota > Metazoa > Chordata > Actinopteri > Salmoniformes > Salmonidae > Oncorhynchus > Oncorhynchus masou. The sequence continues at coordinate 24,100 of NW_027016749.1, forward strand.
ATATCTAACCAAATGGCTCCCCAAACTATTTGCATTGCCCCCCCCCCCCCAGCATTTTACACCGCTGCTACTCTTTGTTATTATCTATGTACTTTACTAACTCTACCTACATGTGCTTATTACCTTAATTACCTCAACTAACCGGTGCCCCCGCATATTGATTCTGTACCGGTACCCCTGTATATAGTCTCGCTATTGTTATTTTACTGCTGCTCTTTAATGACCTGTTCCTTATATTTCTTATTCTGATTCAAACTGCATTATTGGTTAGGGGCATTTAAGTGAGTATTTCACTGTAAGGTGAATAATACAATTTGATTTGATTTTAAATTATAAATAAAACGTATCGTGCTCATCGGCCATTGGACATAAACATTACACAAAAAGTTGGAAATCGTAAATTCCAAATCTGGGATTAAGGGACTCTTTTCCGAGTTTAAAATTATAAACATTCAACACTGGCCATGCTGTCAATGAAGCATGATTTGTGCCTGTGGTGGCATTATTCTGCTTTACCAAATGAGGAGCAAGTTAAACTTCACACACCAGTCAAAGTTATACTTAAACTACATATTTTTTAATAAGAGCTTTGCAATAGCCTTTTTGATTTTCAATGATGTGCTATCTCCAACGAACCATTGAAAAGTGAGGAAATTACAAAGATCTTTTATAGCCAAGCTACACCCCTCTCAGCCTACATGGCGAACCACCAACCTTAGGAACTCTTCACAAAGGGACTTTTACTTGAGAAAGGAGTATCCCTTAGCCAGATAGCATTCGCTATAAATTATCGCTCAGTTTGGTCTCTAAAACAAGATTCTAATCTCGTTCCTGGTACTTCATAGCACAGATCCATTACCTCATGTTATCTGGAATGCTCTTTAGGTTTTATCACTCGAAGACATCGTAAATCTCCTCTGTCAGTGCTATCCTCAGTGGAACACACACACAATAATCTATTCTGTCGAATAAAACATCCATTATAATGCAATACAATTATTAAAACCTAATCTTGCAATTTTCCACGACATGCCACACTCAAAACAACTGTTAACTTGGAGGACTGCTGCGCCACCTTCCTGTTCAAGTGAGCCGAGCACAACAATGTGAGTCCAAAAATGTTTTGTATGTTACTTCATAAATTACAGTGCCTTGCGAAAGTATTCAGCCCCCTTGAACTTTGCAACCTTTTGCCACATTTCAAGCTTCAAACATAAAGATATAAAACTGTATTTTTTTGTGAAGAATCAACAAGTGGGACACAATCATGAAGTGGAACGACATTTATTGGATATTTCAAACTTTTTTAACAAATCAAAAACTGAAAAATTGGGCGTGCAAAATTATTCAGCCCCTTTACTTTCAGTGCAGCAAACTCTCTCCAAATGTGGCAAAAGGCACTGTATGTAATATGCCAGGGAGCTATGTATACTGTAGCTAAAAAACTAATACTAAGTGTAAAAATCAAATCAAATCAAATTTTATTTGTCACATACACATGGTTAGCAGATGTTAATGCGAGTGTAGCGAAATGCTTGTGCTTCTAGTTCCGACAATGCAGTAATAACCAACAAGTAATCTAACTAACAATTCCTAAACTACTGTCTTATACACAGTGTAAGGGGATAAAGAATATGTACATAAGGATATATGAATGAGTGATGGTACAGAGCAGCATAGGCAAGATACAGTAGATGGTATCGAGTACAGTATATACATATGAGATGAGTATGTAAACAAAGTGGCATAGTGTCATGTCTTATTATGTCTTGTTCCTGTTCTTTCTCTTCACTCTGTCTCTCTCTGCTGGTCTTATTAGGTTACCTTCTCTTTCTCTCCTTCTCCAGCTGTTCCTCATCTCCTCTAACTACCTCGTTCACCCTTTCCCCACCTGTTCCCTTTTTCCCTCTGATTAGGTCTCTATTTCTCTCTCTGTTCCTGCTACTTTCGGTGTCAGATTCTCGTTTGAGTTTCTCATGCCAGAAGCAAGCTATCGTCTCGTTTGCTTCATCCTTGTCCTATCCTGTCGGAATCTGCCTGGCAGGTGCATCCTGTACTCAGCTAACTGTCTTTCGTTTGCACTGTGTCCAGTTCATCTGATGCTACGTGAGATCAGGTACCACTGTTCCTCTACGACCCGCGCCTACCCAGAGCGACCTGCAGCCTGTCGCCGCTAACCCAGCTATTCTCCTCTGCTGCTAAGAAGGGGACTCTGTTATTTATCAGAGGGACTTTATGTTTCATTTGTCGCCCTCTCTGCGGGTTGTCTATTTTTGCCATTATTTACGTCTGAAGAGGATCTATGTCTTTCCTGTGTTCTCATTAAAGAACTCTGTTTTTGTTAAACCGCTTTTGGGTCCTCACTCAAGTGCATAACACATAGTTAAAGTGGCTAGTGATACATGTATTACATAAGGATGCAGTTGATGATATAGAGTACAGTATATACGTATGCATATGAGAAGGATAATGTAGGGTAAGTAACATTATATGAGGTAGCATTGTTTAAAGTGGCTAGTGATATATTTACATCATTTCCCATCAATTCCCATTATTAAAGTGGCTGGAGTTGAGTCAGTGTCAGTGTGTTGGCAGCAGCCACTCAATGTTAGTGGTGGTTGTTTAACAGTGTGATGGCCTTGAGATAGAAGCTGTTTTTCAGTCTCTCGGTCCCAGCTTTGATGCACCTGTACTGACCTCGCCTTCTGGATGATAACAGGGTGAACAGGCAGTGGCTCGGGTGGTTGATGTCCTTGATGATCTTTATGGCCTTCCTGTAACATCGGGTGGTGTAGGTGTCCTGGAGGGCAGGTAGTATGCCCCGGTGATGCGTTGTGCAGACCTCACTACCCTCTGGAGAGCCTTACGGTTGAGGGCGGAGCAGTTGCCGTACCAGGCGGTGATACAGCCCGCCAAGATGCTCTCGATTGTGCATCTGTAGAAGTTTGTGAGTGCTTTTGGTGACAAGCCGAATTTCTTCAGCCTCCTGAGGTTGAAGAGGCGCTGCTGCGCCTTCTTCACGATGCTGTCTGTGTGAGTGGACCAATTCAGTTTGTCTGTGATGTGTATGCCGAGGACCTTAAAACTTGCTACTCTCTCCACTACTCTTCCATCGATGTGGATAGGGGGTGTTCCCTCTGCTGTTTCCTGAAGTCCACAATCATCTCCTTAGTTTTGTTGACGTTGAGTGTGAGGTTATTTTCCTGACACCACACTCCGAGGGCCCTCACCTCCTCCCTGTAGGCCGTCTCGTCGTTGTTGGTAATCAAGCCTACCACTGTTGTGTCGTCCGCAAACTTGATGATTGAGTTGGAGGCGTGCGTGGCCACGCAGTCGTGGGTGAACAGGGAGTACAGGAGAGGGCTCAGAACGCACCCTTGTGGGGCCCCAGTGTGTGTTCTGTAGTAAGATGTTAGTAGCCCATGTGCCTCACTCTAATAATCCAGTCTATTTACCCCTCTTAATTTCTCCTACTGTTCTGACTGTTCTACTGTAGCCAATAAGCTGTTTGAGAGAATTGTAATGATCAAATATTGTGAGAGCTTTCATTGTCTGCATATGTCTCCTTTATTTATCCTACGGTTCTGACGTGGTGTACAGGGAGAGCACTGTAAGAACGGCTCATCTTCTGAAATCGTTCAATGTACATTTCAAAAGTGCTCAACAAAGTTATTGACTAACGTTACGTCCATCCAAGCTCGCTCATTGTCTTAATTGAAATTATGGATTGCCTCTTATCCTCGTCGTCCCCTTATGCCATAGTTGTGTACATCTCAATTGTCATTAGAAACCACATTTTTTAAGCAAGTTAGCCACATCAGCAATGTTTTTTAAAGGCAGTAAATGAGGCTGAATGAATTGTTTCGCTGCAAGACAAGGCTCAGCTGAAAGCCAGGTGTAGCAGTGATAAGATGTTGGGACTGCTTTATGTAGGCCCTAACAGTTTGTGGGTACCGTTTGTCACCTTTATAGTGCAATTAATGTATTGTTTAGTATTGTTATGTGTAGTGGCTTTGCTGGCATGCATTCCACTTGTTTTTTTTGCCACACCAAGGTTTACATGCTAAAATCGCCACTTGCTGAGAGTCTTTCGGGGTAAGTCTGTAAGAGACTTCCACACCTGGATTGTGCAACATTTGCCCATTATTCTTTTCAAAATTCTTCAAGCTCTGTCAAATAGACTGTTGATCATTGCTAGACAAACATTTTCAGGTCTTGCTATAGATTTATATAGGTTTCAGTCAAAACTGTAACATGGACACTCAGGAACATTCACTGTCTTCTTGGTAAGCAACTCCAGTGTAGATTTGGCCTTGTGTTTTAGATTATGGTTATTGTGTGTAGGCCAGTGAAACAATCCCAATTTAATCCATTTTAAATTCAGTCTGTAGGGGTGTGATTACTTTCTGAAGGCACTGTATATAATTCATTTTTAGTCCAAAAGTGCATATAGCAACTAAAGATTCAAGCTTTAAATATCAAAAGTAAAACTAAATGATATAATTAACTTGAAATTCCGTATATAAAGCAAACCAGACAGCATTTTCTTGTTTTTAAAATGTACAGATAGCTAGGGGCACACTGCAACACTCAGACATAATTTACAAACAAAGCATTGGTGTTTAGCGAGTCCACCAGGCAGTAGGGATGAATGACAACATGTTCTCTTAATAAGTGCCTGAATTGGACCATTTTCTTTTCATGCTAAGCATTCAAAATGTAACAAGTACCTTTGGGTTTCAGGGAAAATGTATGAGAGTGTCACGCCCTGACCATAGAGAGCCCTCAGGGTTCTCTATGGTGTAATAGGTCAGGGCGTGACTAGGGAGTTTCTAGGTATTATATTCTGTTGGTGTGTGCGTGCGGTTCCCAATTGGAGGCAGCTGATATTCGTTACCTCTAATTGGAGATCATACTTAGTGTGTCCTTTTTCCCACCTGCGATAGGCACTCATACAAAACAATATCCCTTATGTATTTCGTTATTTTACTATCATTAAAACATGGAAATCTACTCACACTGCACCTTGGTCTAATTATTAATACGACGGTCGTGACAGGGAGTAAAAAGTACATATTTTCTTATGTAAATGTAGTCAAAAATGTAAATAGTAAAGTATTGTACAGACACCCACCCAAAAAAAATACTTAGCACTTCAAGTATTTTTACTTAGTTACTTTACAAACTGTTTTTTACTGGTTTCAAACCCATGACCTCTTGATCCTAGTTCATATCCATAATCTCAAATCCACATTACTGAATGTGTATCGAAAATAGAGCATGAGCATCTAAAACTGTTGGTGTAAACCCTCTTTTAAAACATGCATTGTGTTAGTTCCAGCGAAAGCTGTCCTTTCTTAAAAATCATCATACATGTATCTAATTACTATTATCAGCCCATACTTATCATAACACCAATTGCTGTTGGTGGCTGGCTCAGCATTCTATACTTCTCTATTTCATCACCTGCACATAGTGAACTCACACACCTTATAAATAAAAAGCACCATTTGAGAATTTGACCTACCGCTTGCATGTTGATATCAGACTGGGAAGAATTGACATTCACCATCTCCCCCTATCTGCAAGCTTGCAAATGACATAACACTAACAGTTCTCTTGAGTTGAAGGAGAGGCAGACCAAAATGCAGTGTGGTTTCTATTCATGGTTCTTTAATAAAGAAAACTATACATGAATAGACTAACAAAAACAATAAACGTACGAAACCCTAACCAGCCCTATCTTTTTTTAAATAAAAAATAATTTATTATCTTCAATACCATTCATTCTTTACAACTCATAATTTACATACATACTCAAATAATGGTATTTTAATTAAACTAATTAAACTAAACATAAACCCCAAACAAAACCTCAGGGGAGCATCTTCCCTCCCCGTCACCCTACAAAATACCTTTCCCTATCTCCTCGTCCCTAATCTATCCTCTTACAAATCTAAATGACACCCAGCCCTAAACCCCCCTTCCACCTCTCCCGAGCAGCATGCTGCCCCCACTTCCTCTCCTCCCTCTTCATCCTCCCCCTCAAATCTCCTTCCACTCTCCTCACTATCCCTTCCACCCCCCAATCTCTCCCTGTCTTCACCATGTTCTGCCTTGCTTCCCACAGCCCCCGTTTAAAGAGACTCATGAGTAGCCAGAGCAGAAACCTGTCCCTATCCATCCCTCTCGCTCTCCCTACACCCCTCTCTAACCTGGCCCACGTCAATACAAAATCCCCCTTTACCAAACCTAACAACACCCGTGCCCTAGCCCATACTACCCCGGCAAAGGCACAGTCCCAAAAGACATGGCGCACAGTCTCCTCCCTGCCACAAGAGGATCTTGGACAGGTGGGGGATTGCACCAAACTATACCGGTACAAGATGGAACGTACCGGCAAACACTTATGAAGGCTCAACCAATTCAGGTCCTTGAGCCTGTTGTCCAGACCCCGCGCCTGCACTCCCTCCCAGACCACTTCCGAGATGCCCACTACAGGCGCCGGACTCCCTGCCTTTCTGACCTCCTCGTACAGGTGCCTATGATCTAAACCTGCTCGGGCAACTTCAACCTCAGGGTGCGCACGCAGCCACTTGGCCGCATGACCAAAGTGCCAAAGCAGCTGTTCCGCCCGAGGACCCGTGTTAGACCACACCATTATGCTTCTCGCCTGATACGAGAAAAATACCCGCAGGAGGTAACCGGACGGGTGTATCACTGGCTGAGCAAGCTCCGTTAACAAGAAAGAAACAAAAATTTTGTCCAGCTTGAGGGGGAAATGTGGTACCCCTACCTCCCCCTCCCGGATGGGATAGATCATGCGTGCCCTGGCGACCCACTCGCACCTGCCACTCCACATAAACTGAAACACAAGCCTCACTAGAGGCCTCCTCAGACAAGCCGGCAATGGGTAGATGTATGCCAAATACAAAAGAGACGGCAACACATCCACCTTTAGGACCAGGACTTTGCCCATAAAAGACAAATACCTAGCTTTCCACATTGCTAGCTTCCTCTGTACCACTGCGATACACATGTTCCAGTTTAGCGTCGCTGAGCCAGAGGTCTCAAAATGGACCCCGAGAATCCTCAGGGCCCCCTCACAGAGAGATAACCCCCAGGCACATCCGTTCTACTGCGCCATCTTCCGAAAAACTTGACGGAAGACTTTGCATGGTTCAGAACTGCTCCCGACGCTCGAGTGAAATCCCCAAAGATGGCAAGGGACCTTGTCAGGCACGAGTCCTTGCACAACAGCAAGGAAGTGTCGTCGGCGTACTGCATCATCTTAACACGCAGTCCACCACTTCCAGGGATCAGCAAACCTTCCACCCCTGTGTCTGCCCTAATGGCACCCCCCAGAGGCTCCATGTACAGAACGAAGAGGAGAGCCGAGAGAGGGCACCCCTGCCTGACCCCAGACGAGAGGTCAAAAACGTCACCCAAGTGACTATTTACACTAACTCGGCACCCCGCTCCAACATATAATGTACGAATCCATCCTATAAACTTCTCCCCAAATCCTAATCGACCTAACACTCTGAATAAAAGGATCTATTCACGCGATCGAAGGCTTTCGCCTGATCTAGCTCTGCTACCATAAAAGGCAGTCCTCTATCTTCAACCCAAGCGATGGAGTCCCTGATTAACTGTAGGTTCCATCTAATAGAGCGACCCTCTACCCCGCACGTCTGATCCTCATGAACGACATAGGGAAGGGCTGTGCGCAACCGGTCTGCTAAAACCTTTGCAAGTAGCTTGTAATCTACACACAGCATGGTCAACGGCCGCCAGTTGCCAAGGTCTGTTACTTCCCCCTTCTTATATAAAAGTGACAGCACACCAACAGCCATTGATCCCCCGGGACCCCCGTCTCAAGGATGGCCTTCAAGACTTCGAGGACCACTGGTCCAAGTATACCCCAAAACTTGAGATAAAACTCAGCCGGCAGCCCATCCATCCCAGGCACCTTCCCTTTTCCCATCCTCCTAAGAGCGCTCTCAACCTCTTCTAGTGAGATCTGGGCCTCCATCACTTCTCTAATGTCCTCCGGCAACCGCCTGACAAGTGTTCTAAAAACACATTTCCCTGCTCTACATCTATTTCCTTTCCTTAAATAAACCTTGGAAATGATCTGTTGTCACCCTGACCATATCCTCTGGTTCTCTAACTATACTACCATTTTCTTCCCTAACACCATGCATTACCTTCCTACTCTGTCTTGCCCTAACCAACTTAAAGAACATAGCAGAACAAGTCTCATTATGTTCTAGAAAGCCACTATGCGCACGCTCCAGGAAAGCTCGAGCCTTCCGCTCCTGCAAATCCCTGAGCTGCACCTTTAGGGTTGCGGATCTCTCCCAGTCAAACGACCCGCCGAGGTTGCCTGCCTCGAATTCGAGTTCAATTAACCTTTGGATACGATCCACCTCCCTCCTCTCCTCCCTTTTTTTCCTCTTGCAATACCCTATTATAAAAGCCCTAATCCTCACCTTAACTAATTCCCACCACTCTAACACCCTCTCGCACATGGACCGGAGGCCCTCAAGCCTCCTAAAGAAACCATAAAACCCGTCAACAAAAGCCTGCTCCTCCAGCACATCCCGATCTAGCTTCCAGTACCCCTACCAAAGAGGCAAACTGGCGACCCCACCTGCAGGAGCACCCCGTCGTGATCCGAAAAGAAAACAGGCAACAGCCGCCCAGACAACTTACCCAAAGACCTGGGTACAAAAATATAATCGAGCCTCCGCTCAACCCCCCTGGTGTTACGTCATGTAGGACCGTCCATTTTCGGAGTAGTGTGCATACCACCATCTACCAGACCATGGCAAGCCATTAGCCTGGCAATGGCACCTGCACTGCTATCCCCCCTCTTCCTAAATCTGTATTAAAATCCCCCCCTATCACTAATTTCCTATTTGTGACACACAGGGGCGTCAGACAGTCCACCATCTCCCTCCTGTCTGCCACCACCTGTGGCCCATACACCACCACTAATCTAAATTTACAATCCCTTATCGTGACATCCACCCCTATAACCCTCCCCTGCATTACCACAAAAGAATCCTCCACTTTTACCTCCCTGTGCCCACACAAAATCCCTACACCCGATGAGTGCACCCCCTACACCCCAAACCGACTCCCCCTTGTCCCACTCCCTCTTAAATCTACTAACATCCCTCCATCCTCGGGTGAACCTCCTGTAAAAAACAAAAATCAAACCCCACACCCTCCAAATAACTAAAAACCACCCTCCTCTTAACAATATCTCTTAAACCCCTTACATTTAAACTAACAAAAGTAAAATTAGACTCCATGAAAAAATAAAACATGTAATACACTCAAATTCTAAACCCAGACAGAAAAAAACAAAAACAGGAGACTCACCCGATGCTCCCCTGCTACATATCTACCGGTGAGAACACCATCCGTAATCCCGACATCCCCCCTCTTCCTCCATCACACCATCCCAGGATGCAGGAATAGTGTTTGGCTCCGGGGTGCCCTGCACCCTGGGTCTACCCCCACAATCCTCCCCCTCCCCAGTGTTGCAGCTGGTTTGGAAAAAATTGGGGAGGCTGAGTCCCCAAACAAAAACTCCCCACCTCCTCCTGTACCCAGTCCTGAGTCTTGTTAGGTGTGTCCCCACCCAAATGAAGTTGAGAGCCTGGGGAAACCAGCAGCAACCCAGAGGTTTCTCCCACCCCCATCACTCTCTTGGCCATCCCCTCCCCCTCACTGTCGGCCAATCGCACCCTCCTTTTCATTCTCTTCTTTGGTGATGGCGGCAGTGGAGAGATACCACCCTCCCCCCACCAGCTCCTCCTCCATACCCCTCATCTCTTCCACCATGTCACTTTCCCCCAGTCCACTTGCTCTTCCACCGTCTCCTTCTCCACCACTCCTCCCTCGCTTTCTTCTCTCTCATGCTCCTCCACTTGGTTGCCTTCTTCCGCCGCTTTTCCTGGTTCTCCTACTCCCGTGCCTTCCGTTTCCTTCTCTCTTCCATCCGCCGCTTCTTGCTCCTCCTCCTTCCTTGTGGCCTTCCCCTCTGGACTTGTACTCTTGTCATGAGGCATGCTTCCTTCCCCTCCTCTTCTTCCCCCATCCCCGCTCCTGCCCCCTCCCCAGCCGCATATGACCACTGACGGGCCGGGCACCCCGCCACAGGTGTGCTGACGAGCCACACCCATGGCATGTCTTAGGCTTGTCACAATCCTCGCCTCGTGATCCTCAGATCCACAAAATCTGCATTTTCTCATGCTGCACGAGGCGAAAATGTGTCCGTAGGCCATACAGCGCCTGCAAAATGGGGGCTGACGTGCATAAAACAACGTCCCCCTGTGAGCCCCAAGGGAGAACATAGCAGGAGGATGGAGGTAGCCACCATGTCCCGTTGGGTCCTCCCTGAGGAGGGCCTGGAAGCCTCTCCTCCCATTCCAAAACCCAAGGGAGTCTTTGAGGTGCCTAGCTGAGGAGACGTTATCCATGTATCTCCCCAGAAAAGCCCTCACCTCTTCGTCCTTAACGTAAGGGTTGTAAATGTTGACAGTTACAACCCTAAAGTTATTCTTCGCCAGGCTTGTTATTTCGTAGTGGCACATCGGCCTCTCACCTCCCACTGCTCTTGCCCTTCTCAGGATGTCATCGTGCTTTTCTTCTGTATATAGCGCCACATCGTATGCTCCCTCCAACGAGTTGCCTTGGAAACAAAACACGTCCTTCACCGTCAGCTTTAGAATCCCCATCAATATTATCCTTCCAAACGATTCCCGTCCTAAAGGCTCTAACTCCTTTTCCTTCCAAGCAAAACGAATCGTGTTGGCCAGCCCAATCCCAGGGACCGACCATGTTGATGTATTTAGCACCATCTCCGCAAGGAGAATGGCGCTCGTTCTCTTCTCTTCCAAAACAAGAAAAAAAGAAAATCCAAAGTGACCGAGCCTGTTTGGTGAACACTAACACAGAGACAGGAACAGTCACCCACAAAACCCAACACCAAACAGGCTACATAAATATGGTTCCCAATCAGAGACAATGACTAACACCTGCCTCTGATTGAGAACCATATCAGGCCAGACATAGAAATAGACAAACAAGACATCCAACATAGAATGCCCACTCAGATCATGCCCACTCAAACACCTTATTGACATCTGACTTGAACCAACCAATAGAAATACATAAACAATGAATACATATTTATGCAGTGGCAAGTAGAAACATAACTGTTAAATTTAATTCCTCTGTTTTAATTCCCAATTAAAGTTAAACACTGTCAATTCATAAGAATTTGTAAGACCCTTATTTTATAGGAATGGACAGAGCCCAGTCTTAAAAGTCAAGTAACAGCCTTTATTCAAGAGAGTACTGCCACAATACAGGTTACCACAGGTTATAAACTGAAAATGACGTCATTAGTTCTAACACTACCCCGTGCCATCTCCGTTCCAGTACCAAGGCTGTGTCTCAAACCTTCCCACATCCGTCTCCCTACCAATTTAATATAATTTACGAGTCAAGGTTTTCTTGTGTAGATAAGCATTATAGCCAGTCTGATTCATTTGTACCAAGGAACAGACCGTCATTGTTACTAAACTCTTGACCACATTCACTTCAGTACTGGGATCAGATAAGAAAATTCATACATATACAGTGACATTTAGTATTTTGATTAGTACATATACAGTAACATAATAGTATTCTGATTAGTACATCCTGATTGAAATGTATACATAATTAGTCATTATAGATAAAAATTCCCTTAACAATAACCAACCCTGTTACACACATATAGAGTAGACAAGGTATTTTATGGTTGTTTGTTATTTGAATTTCGGATACAATCCGTTTCCATAGAATTATGTCCACAGAGTTGAAGATGATATTGTGCAGTGACCCTGATGGCTGTGACAGAGGCCTATCTTCCATTTGTCTGTCCCTCTGAGCCCAAAGAGAGGTCAGCAGCCCCAGTGCCACAGAGGAACTCTGGCTCCCAGTAAACACAAACACAGCAGACATTAATGATGTCATTATTGACAGAGCATTAATGATGGTATACACTTTAAATCATCACATTAAATATTAATATGTGGATTAATGAGGGCGCAGGGGAGAGGGTCAGAGGGGATATTTCTGATTGGCACCCTGGAGCTCTGCAGCAGTAGCAGCTCCCTCCTCGCACAGCACAGCACAGACAGACACAAAGGCCTGCTGCAATACATACTCTTGTGTGGCATCACACTCTCATGATCAGGACTACAACTTCTGGTACTTTCACCTGCTCGGGTGCACCTCACTTTCCCAACCTATCATAAGCTCCGGTGCATTGTAATTTACCTTTCACCTGCTCGGGTGCACCTCACTTTCCCAACCTATCATAAGCTCCGGTGCATTGTAATTTACCTTTCACCTGCTCGGGTGCACCTCACTTTCCCAACCTATCATAAGCTCCGGTGCATTGTAATTTACCTTTCACCTGCTCAGGGCACCACACTGTTGTGACCAATCAAACACACCAGAGCCTATGGCGCATTGTCTATGGTCAATCCTAGGATTGCATATGGTGAATTTTGCCTAGGATCAATCATGTGGAGTAAATCAAGGCCCTCCTAATAACCATTAGTATAAGATCATACCAGAAGACAGAAAGCATAACCATGAAATAATCAGGCAGATATCTCTGCTCGCAGGCCTGCCAGCAACAGTGAATAAATCACTGAGTTCCATAGAACAAGGCAGTAGAGTCGCTTTTCTCATCAATGTAAAGTAGAACCAGGGGAGCTGATGATTATGTAGTTAGAATAATTATCTACTAATTTACAAAATTCAGATGGATGCTCTATAATTTTACCTGGATGGGAGTGACGATAAATGATTACTATCCCAGCTATAGTCTAGGGAGAGAAAATGTTATTCTCATGTTACACGTAGTGTTCCCCTAATGTTTAAATGTCCAGATTTCTGTTAGTTAGGGGAACATTCTATATATGTTAGCAAAAACCCTCTGAAAAAAACGTTTTTGCATGTTTTGGCATTAGAGTAAGGAGAACAGTCCCTTACAATATAAATGTATTTCATAAATGTAAATGCTTTCAGTACAGTTGTCTAATGTTGGTGGGGCATGTTAACCTGTTTTAATGATACTCCTGAATCACTATCATCAATAAAATATTTTTCTTGAATGTACTTTTAACAGAGCTGAGATTTACTGCAAAGTGCATTCACCCTATTGCTTACATGTCACATCTCCTGCTCCCCGCCAGCGTTCTATGTCACCGATTTACTAACCACCGGTCTTGGCCATCATCATTATGCGCACCTGATATCAATCATTATGCGCACCAGCTCCTCATGTTGAGACACACCTGGACTCCATTTCCTCACTCATTATCTCCCCTATATTTGGCACTCAGTTAGGTTTATTCCCCTGGCAGTATTAATATTTTTTAATGTCAGCAGCATACCACCCTGCATACCACTGCTGGCTTGCTTCTGAAGCTAAGCAGGGTTGGTCCTGGTCAGTTGAGACACACCTGGACTCCATTTCCTCACTCATTATCTGGTCAGTCCCTGGATGGGAGACCAGATGCTGCTGGAAGTGGTGTTAGAGGGCCGGTAGGAAGCACTCTTTCCTCTGGTCTAAAAATTATACCAATACCCCAGGGAAGTGTTTGGGGACACTGCCCTGTGTAAGGTGCTGTCTTTCAGATGGGATGTTAAACAGGTGTCCTGACTCTCTGAGGTCATAAAGATCCCATGGCACTTATTGTAAGAGTAGGGGTATTAACCCTGGTATCCTGGCTAAATTCCCTATCTGTCAAACCATCATGGTCACCTAATAATCCCCAGTTTACAATTGGCTCATTCATCCCCCTCCTCACCCCTGTAACTATTCCCCAGGTTGTTGCTGTAAATGAGAACGTGTTCTCAGTCAACTTACCTGGTTAAATAAAAAATGTCTGTACGCTACTCATGTTTCGGTTTATTATTAAACTTGACTCCCAGCGTCTATGTTACATTACAGCCATACATTACATTTACATTTAAGTCATTTAGCAGACGCTCTTATCCAGAGCAACTTACAAATTGGTGAATTCACCTTCTGACATCCAGTGGAACAGCCACTTTACAATAGTGCATCTAAATCATTAAGGGGGGTGGTGAGAAGGATTACTTATCCTATCCTAGGTATTCCTTGAAGAGGTGGGGTTTCAGGTGTCTCCGGAAGGTGGTGATTGACTCCGCTGTCCTGGCGTCGTGAGGGAGTTTGTTCCACCATTGGGGGGCCAGAGCAGCGAACAGTTTTGACTGGGCTGAGCGGGAACTGTACTTCCTCAATGGTAGGGAGGCGAGCAGGCCAGAGGTGGATGAACGCAGTGCCCTTGCTTGGGTGTAGGGCCTGATCAGAGCCTGGAGGTACTGCGGTGCCGTTCCCCTCACAGCTCCGTAGGCAAGCACCATGGTCTTGTAGCGGATGCGAGCTTCAACTGGAAGCCAGTGGAGAGAGCGGAGGAGCGGGGTGACGTGAGAGAACTTGGGAAGGTTGAACACCAGACGGGCTGCGGCGTTCTGGATGAGTTGTAGGGGTTTAATGGCACAGGCAGGGAGCCCAGCCAACAGCGAGTTGCAGTAATCCAGACGGGAGATGACAAGTGCCTGGATTAGGACCTGCGCCGCTTCCTGTGTGAGGCAGGGTCGTACTCTGCGGATGTTGTAGAGCATGAACCTACAGGAACGGGCCACCGCCATGATGTTGGTTGAGAACGACAGGGTGTTGTCCAGGATCACGCCAAGGTTCTTAGCGCTCTGGGAGGAGGACACAATGGAGTTGTCAACCGTGATGGCGAGATCATGGAACGGGCAGTCCTTCCCCGGGAGGAAGAGCAGCTCCGTCTTGCCGAGGTTCAGCTTGAGGTGGTGATCCGTCATCCACACTGATATGTCTGCCAGACATGCAGAGATGCGATTCGCCACCTGGTCATCAGAAGGGGGAAAGGAGAAGATTAATTGTGTGTCGTCTGCATAGCAATGATAGGAGAGACCATGTGAGGTTATGACAGAGCCAAGTGACTTGGTGTATAGCGAGAATAGGAGAGGGCCTAGAACAGAGCCCTGGGGGACACCAGTGGTGAGAGCGCGTGGTGAGTAGACAGATTCTCGCCACGCCACCTGGTAGGAGCGACCTGTCAGGTAGGACGCAATCCAAGCGTGGGCCGCGCCGGAGATGCCCAACTCGGAGAGGGTGGAGAGGAGGATCTGATGGTTCACAGTATCGAAGGCAGCCGATAGGTCTAGAAGGAAGAGAGCAGAGGAGAGAGAGTTAGCTTTAGCAGTGCGGAGCGCCTCCGTGATACAGAGAAGAGCAGTCTCAGTTGAATGACTAGTCTTGAAACCTGACTGATTTGGATCAAGAAGGTCATTCTGAGAGAGATAGCGGGAGAGCTGGCCAAGGACGGCACGTTCAAGAGTTTTGGAGAGAAAAGAAAGAAGGGATACTGGTCTGTAGTTGTTGACATCGGAGGGATCGAGTGTAGGTTTTTTCAGAAGGGGTGCAACTCTCGCTCTCTTGAAGACGGAAGGGACGTAGCCAGCGGTCAGGGATGAGTTGATGAGCGAGGTGAGGTAAGGGAGAAGGTCTCCGGAAATGGTCTGGAGAAGAGAGGAGTTGTTTTAGATCTACACAAGTGCCTAGGGAGGAGAAATTTGCCTAATGAGCACACATCATAGATATACTGAATACTGTACCTTATTGGGACAGTCTTTAGGGTTCTTGTCATTGGTGCCGGTGGCCTGGATTTGAGACCAGCTAGTAGGATTTCCCATTGAGCACAAATTATGACCACATTATGACCACATTATGACCACATTTCCACTACCTCATAAATGATCAGTATTTATTAATTCTATATAGCTGAGCATCTAAAAGAGGTCTCAGAATGACCTTCTTGATCCAAATCAGTCAGGTTTCAAGACTAGTCATTCAACTGAGACTGCTCTTCTCTGTATCACGGAGGCGCTCCGCACTGCTAAAGCTAACTCTCTCTCCTCTGCTCTCTTCCTTCTAGACCTATCGGCTGCCTTCGATACTGTGAACCATCAGATCCTCCTCTCCACCCTCTCCGAGTTGGGCATCTCCGGCGCGGCCCACGCTTGATTGCGTCCTACCTGACAGGTCGCTCCTACCAGGTGGCGTGGCGAGAATCTGTCTACTCACCACGCGCTCTCACCACTGGTGTCCCCCAGGGCTCTGTTCTCGGCCCTCTCCTATTCTCGCTATACACCAAGTCACTTGGCTCTGTCATAACCTCACATGGTCACTCCTATCATTGCTATGCAGACGACACACAATTAATCTTCTCCTTTCCCCCTTCTGATGACCAGGTGGCGAATCGCATCTCTGCATGTCTGGCAGACATATCAGTGTGGATGACGGATCACCACCTCAAGCTGAACCTCGGCAAGACGGAGCTGCTCTTCCTCCCGGGGAAGGACTGCCCGTTCCATGATCTCGCCATCACGGTTGACAACTCCATTGTGTCCTCCTCCCAGAGCGCTAAGAACCTTGGCGTGATCCTGGACAACACCCTGTCGTTCTCAACTAACATCAAGGCGGTGGCCCATTCCTGTAGGTTCATGCTCTACAACATCCGCAGAGTACGACCCTGCCTCACACAGGAAGCGGCGCAGGTCACGTTTCCGGTTCCGGGTTGGAGCGAGCGGTCGCATCTACACTTCGGTCCGCAGGTAGTATAACTTTTCATTACATTTCATTATAGTACAACGGTTTGATTTGTCTAATCTTAGCAATTTCTTCTTAGCTAGCTACATAGCCGTCTTTGTATCAAAGATAATTGCGTAATTATCGTATTTCGTCGTCCTAACGTAGTCTACACTGCTATCTGCCCAGCAGCTAGCTAACGTCCACTAGCACAGCAGCTAGCTAACGTCCACTAGCACTGTAGAAACTATTACACTCAACGACTCGATTAGTGTAGTGTTAGCTAGCTACATAGTTGTCTTTGCTGTCTTCGTATCCAAGGTAATTGTGTAGTTTAGAGTGTGTAGACTTAGAGTGATTATCTTAATTTACCGAGGTTAGCTAGCCAGCTATTTGTCGTCCTTAACGTAGGAGATACTGCTAGCTAGCTAGCCAACAGCTAGCCAACGTCTTCCGAATTGAACTTCAACAACCCGGTCAACATTCCGCCTCGCTCCACAGGTAGTATCACATTTTCATTTCACTTCATCACAGTACAACGGCTTGATTTGTTTGATCGTAGCTAGCTAGCTACATAGCCGTCTTTGTATCTAAGACAATTGTGTAGTCTGGAGCGATTTTCTAGGTTAGCTAGCCAGCTATTGTCGTTCTTTTAACGTAACGTTACGTAATCAACACTGCTAGCTAGCCAGCTAGCCCCCGAATAGCAGCACTGTAGAAACTATTACACTCGACGGAACGACTTGATTAGTGTAGTGTCAACAACGCAGCCACTGCCAGCTAGCCTACAAAGTCAACAACGTAGCCACTGCCAGCTAGCCTACTCCAGCAGTACTGTATCATTTCAATCATTTTAGTCAATAAGATTCTTGCTACGTAAGCATAACTTTCTGAACATTCGATAAGTGTAGTCCACTTGTCATTCCAATCTCCTTTGCATTAGCGTAGCCTCTTCTGTAGCCTGTCAACTATGTGTCTATCTATCCCTGTTCTCTCCTCTCTGCACAGACCATACAAACGCTCCACACCGCGTGGCCGCGGCCACCCTAATCTGGTGGTCCCAGTGCGCACGACCCACGTGGAGTTCCAGGTCTCCGGTAGCCTCTGGAACTGCCGTTCTGCGGCCAACAAGGCAGAGTTCATCTCAGCCTATGCCTCCCTCCAGTCCCTCGACTTCTTGGCACTGACGGAAACATGGATCACCACAGACAACACTGCTACTCCTACTGCTCTCTCTTCGTCCGCCCACGTGTTCTCGCACACCCCGAGAGCTTCTGGTCAGCGGGGTGGTGGCACCGGGATCCTCATCTCTCCCAAGTGGTCATTCTCTCTTTCTCCCCTTACCCATCTGTCTATCGCCTCCTTTGAATTCCATGCTGTCACAGTTACCAGCCCTTTCAAGCTTAACATCCTTATCATTTATCGCCCTCCAGGTTCCCTCGGAGAGTTCATCAATGAGCTTGATGCCTTGATAAGCCCCTTTCCTGAGGACAGCTCACCTATCACAGTCCTGGGCGACTTTAACCTCCCCACGTCTACCTTTGACTCATTCCTCTCTGCCTCCTTCTTTCCACTCCTCTCCTCTTTTGACCTCACCCTCTCACCTTCCCCCTACTCACAAGGCAGGCAATACGCTCGACCTCATCTTTACTAGATGCTGTTCTTCCACTAACCTCATTGCAACTCCCCTCCAAGTCTCCGACCACTACCTTGTATCCTTTTCCCTCTCGCTCTCATCCAACACTTCCCACACTGCCCCTACTCGGATGGTATCGCGCCGTCCCAACCTTCGCTCTCTCTCCCCGCTACTCTCTCCTCTTCCATCCTATCATCTCTTCCCTCTGCTCATACCTTCTCCAACCTATCTCCTGATTCTGCCTCCTCAACCCTCCTCTCTTCCCTTTCTGCATCCTTTGACTCTCTATGTCCCCTATCCTCCAGGCCGGCTCGGTCCTCCCCTCCCGCTCCGTGGCTCGACGACTCATTGCGAGCTCACAGAACAGTGCTCCGGGCAGCCGAGCGGAAATGGAGGAAAACCCGCCTCCCTGCGGACCTGGCATCCTTTCACTCCCTCCTCTCTACATTTTCCTCCTCTGTCTCTGCTGCTAAAGCCACTTTCTTCCACTCTAAATTCCAAGCATCTGCCTCTAACCCTAGGAAGCTCTTTGCCACCTTCTCCTCCCTCCTGAATCCTCCTCCCCCTCCCCCCTCCTCCCTCTCTGCAGATGACTTCGTCAACCATTTTGAAAAGAAGGTCGACGACATCCGATCCTCGTTTGCTAAGTCAAACGACACCGCTGGTTCTGCTCACACTGCCCTACCCTGTGCTCTGACCTCTTTCTCCCCTCTCTCTCCAGATGAAATCTCGCTTCTTGTGATGGCCGGCCGCCCAACAACCTGCCCGCTTGACCCTATCCCCTCCTCTCTTCTCCAGACCATTTCCGGAGACCTTCTCCCTTACCTCACCTCGCTCATCAACTCATCCCTTACCGCTGGCTATGTCCCTTCCGTCTTCAAGAGAGCGAGAGTTGCACCCCTTCTGAAAAACCTACACTCGATCCCTCCGATGTCAACAACTACAGACCAGTATCCCTTCTTTCTTTTCTCTCCAAAACTCTTGAACGTGCCGTCCTTGGCCATCTCTCCCGCTATCTCTCTCAGAATGACCTTCTTGATCCAAATCAGTCAGGTTTCAAGACTAGTCATTCAACTGAGACTGCTCTTCTCTGTATCACGGAGGCGCTCCGCACTGCTAAAGCTAACTCTCTCTCCTCTGCTCTCATCCTTCTAGACCTATCGGCTGCCTTCGCAACTGTGAACCATCAGATTCTCCTCTCCACCCTCTCCGAGTTGGGCATCTCCGGTGTGGCCCACACTTGGATTGCGTCCTACCTGACAGGTCGCTCCTACCAGGTGGCGTGGCGAGGCGTGGCCCTCTCCTATTCTCGCTATACACCAAGTCACTTGGCTCTGTCATAATCTCACATGGTCTCTCCTATCATTGCTATGCAGACGACACACAATTAATCTTCTCCTTTCCCCCTTCTGATGACCAGGTGGCGAATCGCATCTCTGCATGTCTGGCAGACATATCAGTGTGGATGACGGATCACCACCTCAAGCTGAACCTCGGCAAGACAGAGCTGCTCTTCCTCCCGGGAAGGACTGCCCGTTCCATGATCTCGCCATCACGGTTGACAACTCCATTGTGTCCTCCTCCCAGAGCGCTAAGAACCTTGGCGTGATCCTGGACAACACCCTGTCGTTCTCAACCAACATCATGGCGGTGGCCCGTTCCTGTAGGTTCATGCTCTACAACATCCGCAGAGTACGACCCTGCCTCACACAGGAAGCAGTGCAGGTCCTAATCCAGGCACTTGTCATCTCCCGTCTGGATTACTGCAACTCGCTGTTGGCTGGGCTCCCTGCCTGTGCCATTAAACCCTACAACTCATCCAGAACGCCGCAGCCCGTCTGGTGTTCAACCTTCCCAAGTTCTCTCACGTCACCCCGCTCCTCCACTCTCTCCACTGGCTTCCAGTTGAAGCTCGCATCCGCTACAAGACCATGGTGCTTGCCTACGGAGCTGTGAGGGGAACGGCACCGCAGTACCTCCAGGCTCTGATCAGGCCCTACACCCAAACAAGGGCACTGCGTTCATCCACCTCTGGCCTGCTCGCCTCCCTACCACTGAGGAAGTACAGTTCCCGCTCAGCCCAGTCAAAACTGTTCGCTGCTCTGGCCCCCCAATGGTGGAACAAACTCCCTCACGACGCCAGGACAGCGGAGTCAATCACCACCTTCCGGAGACACCTGAAACCCCACCTCTTCAAGGAATACCTAGGATAGGATAAAGTAATCCTTCTCACCCCCCTTAAATGATTTAGATGCACTATTGTAAAGTGGCTGTTCCACTGGATGTCATAAGGTGAATTCACCAATTTGTAAGTCGCTCTGGATAAGAGCGTCTGCCAAATGACTTAAATGTAATGTAATGTAAATGTCC
>NW_027016750.1:0-96561 GCF_036934945.1 Oncorhynchus masou masou
ACAAGTGGGACAATCGCAGCAAAAGGTGGCGCTACAAAGTATTAATTTAAGGGGGCTGAATAATTTTGCACGCCCAATTTTTCAGTTTTTGATTTGTTAAAAAAGTTTGAAATATCCAATAAATGTTGTTCCACTTCATGATTGTGTCCCACTTGTTGTTGATTCTTCACAAAAAAATAAAGATATAAAACTGTATGTTTAAAACAGGTGGTTCGCGCTTTCAGTTTTGCGCGGATGCTCCCATTAATCCACAGTTTCTGGTTAGGGAAGGTTTAAATAGTCACAGCAGGTACGGCATCTCCGATGTACTTGCTAATAAACTCGCTCACCGAGTCAGCATATTCATCAATGTTGTTGTCTGAGGCTATCCGGAACATATCCCAGTCCATGTGATCGAAAGCAATCTTGAAGCGTGGAATCCAATTGTTCAGACCAGGGATGTATTGACCTGAGCACGGGCATTTTTTGTTTTAGTTTCTGTCTATAGGCTGGGAGCAAAAAAATGGATTCATGGTCAGATTTGCCGAAGGCAGGGCGCGGGAGGGCTTTGTATGCATCGCGGAAGTTCAAGAAGCAATCATCCAGAATTCTGCCAGCTCTTGTCGCACATTTGATATGGTGATAGAATTTAGGGAGAATTGATCTTAGGTTAGCTTTGTTAAAATCCCCAGCTACAACAAATGCAGCCTCAGGATGTATGGTTTCCAGTTTACATAGAGTCCAGTGAAGTTCTTTCAGGGCCGATTAGGTATCTGCTTGAGGGGGGATATACACGGCTGTGACTATAATCGAAGAGAATTCTCTTAGAAGATAATGCGGTCGGCATTTGATTGTAAGGAATTCTAGGTCAGGTGAATAAAAAAGACTGAGTTCCTGTATGATGTTGTGATTACACCATGAGTCCTTAATCATAAAGCATACACCCCCACCCTTCTTCTTACCAGAGAGATGTTTGTTTCTGTCGGCGCAATGCGTGAAGAAACCGGGTGGCTGTATCGACTCTGACAACGTATCCCGAGTGAGCCATGTTTCCGTGAAACGGGGAATGTTACAATCTTTCTGGAAGGCAACTCGTGCCTTAATTTCGTCCACCTTGTTACCTAGAGATTGGACCTTGGCGAGTAATATACTAGGAAGCAGTGGATGGTGTGCTCGCCCTCTGAGTCTGACCAGTAGGCCGCTCCGTCTGCCACTCCTGCTGTTTTGGGTCGGCCTCTGGGATAAGATCCCATGTCCAGGGTGGAGGTCCGAACAAAGGATCCGCTTCGGGAAAGACGTATTCCTGGTCGTAATGATGGTACATTGACATCACTTTTATATCCAATAGTGCTTCCCGGCTGTATGTAATAACACTTGGTATTTTCTGGGATAACAATGTAAAAAATAGTACATTTAAAAAAACAAATAACTGCATAGTTTTCTAAGGACCTGAAGTGAGGCAACCATCTCTGTCAGCCCCATATTTTGGGAGGTTTATGTAATTGACAACATACATTTAACTGTTAATAGACTTAACACCACATGAGAACCAAATATTTTTATGTTAGTTACATATTATTAGACTTTAACTGTAGGTTGTACTGCAGATTAGGATGTCAGATTCTATTATTGGAGAGTGAGTATCGGAGTATGAGACAGCTTAATGCTGCACCTCTTTTGGTTGTACTAATAACTTTATAGTAGAATTGACATAGAATAGTACTATCTGTATATGTTAGAAAAAATGCATGTTTTAGAATGGCATTCATCAGATCTCTGACAAATGAAAGACCATAGATCTTTGAATATCCTACAAAGACAACCATGTACTGGTCTGTTATCCTATTCTGTACTGCCATCTAGTGGTGGAACACACACAAACTTGATTGGTCACATGCACTGAATACAACAGGGGTAGACTTTACCCTGAAATGCTTAATTACGAGCCCATTCCCAACAATGCAGAGTTAAAAAGTAAATCAACTATTTTGCTGAAGAAAAAATAAACAATAAAATAACAATAATGAGGCTATATACAAGGAGTACCAATACAGAGTCAATGTGCAGGAGTACGAGGTAGTTGCGGTAATTGAGGCTGAAGAATATTGGAATCGGTGTGTGTAGCCGGACAGGAAGGATGTCTGACAGTAGTGAAGGTGAACAGGTGGTCACGGGTCAGGTGACAGAGGAATGGAAAAGGAATTATTTTTACCATAAAGTGGTATATTTACTGGATAGTTTTGTGTGCTGCATTACAAAAGAAACAGAATAACATGCATTACAAATCAAATTCATAATCACAAAAGTAAAATCTGAATAAATCTCATGAAGTAATTCAGCAATTCAGTTCAATATGAATTCAATATGAAGCATGATTGAGTCATTTAGGATCATAACCGTTCATCATAATAATGACAATGCAAATTAATCGACCAGTTATCAATTATTTTGAATTAGTTTTCTCAGGATTATCAATTTAGCAAATAATAATTACGTTTCACATTTCCTGGTTTCTCTTCATGTGTACATATGATTTTGTTACATTTTAACCATATTTGTCCCGTGATGATCCGTAGGGCCGTTATCATTGTCTATTGATATAACACGATAGGTTTGGAGCGCAGCTTGGAGCGTGCGCTCCGTGGTAGTAACTATAAACAATAACTGATAGCCTGCTCTCCTGAGCGCAACAGATAGTTAAATTGAAGAATACATATTAGGTGCACTTACTGTTGATTTGTGGATGCACACAATGTCTGGATTAGATGGAGTTTGAGAGAGAAAGCAGCGAGGTCGGGCGGTGGCGATTTCCTCCTTTAATGAGTTGAGATCTGTCTGACATTTCCACCTGACCTAATTAAAGCACTCTGGCCCAGCTACCTAAGTGGACATGAATTAAAGTGTGATTCCACCAACTTCATGGGACTTTTCCACAAAGGTAATACAGTATGTGCATGTAGGTGGGGGTAAAAGTGACTAGGCAATCAGGATATATAATAAACCGAGTAGAATAGCGTCAAGCGCTATTCTTTTAGGTGTTGCTGTGTTCATCTATCTTAGTCTACAGGTGTGTTGCCTGGTATCTATGCTGCAATAGACTCTGTGGGGGGGCTAGAGGTCAGTTAGTTTCATCTGGTGTCCTGTGTGAACTTAAGTATGCTCTTTCTAATTCTCCCATCTCTCTCTCTCCCCTCCCGGAGGACCTGAACCCTAGGACAATGCCTCAGGACTACCTAGCCTGATGACTACTTGCTGTCCCCATCCCCAGTCCACCTGGTCGTGCTGCCGATCCAGTTCCTGTTGTTTTGCCTCTGGCAATGGAACCCTGACCCGTTCACCGGACGTGCTACCTTGTTATGCTGCTCCAGTTTCAACTGTTCTGTCTGCGGCTATGGAACTCTGACCTGTTCACCGGACGTTCTACCTTTGTCCCAGACCTGCAGTATTCGACCCTCTCTCTCCCTCATAGGAGATGGTCTTCCACATTTATAAAGCTTATAAACCTACATTTATGAAGCCTAAAACCCAAAAGAGCAAGCAATGCAGAAGCATGATGGTCAGAAAAAAACTCCCTAGAAAGGCAGGAACCTTGGAAGAAACCTAGAGAGGAACCAGGCTCTGAGGAGTGGCCAGTCCTCTTCTGGCTGTGCCGGGTAGAGATAAGAGTACACAGCCATTAAGGCCAGATCGTTCTTCAAGATGTTCAAATGTTCACAAAGATCTCCACTCCTCCAAGCCCGAGGAGCAAAACCAGAGAGGAAATCATACATTTACATTTACATTTAAGTCATTTAGCAGACGCTCTTATCCAGAGCGACTTACAAATTGATGAATTCACCTTCTGACATCCAGTGGAACAGCCACTTTACAATAGTGCATCTAAATCATTTAAGGGGGGGGGTGAGAAGGATTACTTTATCCTATCCTAGGTATTCCTTGAAGAGGTGGGGTTTCAGGTGTCTCCGGAAGGTGGTGATTGACTCCGCTGTCCTGGCGTCGTGAGGGAGTTTGTTCCACCATTGGGGCCAGAGCAGCGAACAGTTTTGACTGGGCTGAGCGGGAACTGTACTTCCTCAGTGGTAGGGAGGCGAGCAGGCCAGAGGTGGATGAACGCAGTGCCCTTGTTTGGGTGTAGGGCCTGATCAGAGCCTGGAGGTACTGCGGTGCCGTTCCCCTCACAGCTCCGTAGGCAAGCACCATGGTCTTGTAGCGGATGCGAGCTTCAACTGGAAGCCAGTGGAGAGCGCGGAGGAGCGGGGTGACGTGAGAGAACTTGGGAAGGTTGAACACCAGACGGGCTGCGGCGTTCTGGATGAGTTGTAGGGGTTTAAGGGCACAGGCAGGGAGCCCAGCCAACAGCGAGTTGCAGTAATCCAGACGGGAGATGACAAGTGCCTGGATTAGGACCTGCGCCGCTTCCTGTGTGAGGCAGGGTCGTACTCTGCGGATGTTGTAGAGCATGAACCTACAGGAACGGGCCACCGCCTTGATGTTAGTTGAGAATGACAGGGTGTTGTCCAGGATCACGCCAAGGTTCTTAGCGCTCTGGGAGGAGGACACAATGGAGTTGTCAACCGTGATGGCGAGATCATGGAACGGGCAGTCCTTCCCCGTGAGGAAGAGCAGCTCCGTCTTGCCGAGGTTCAGCTTGAGGTGGTGATCCGTCATCCACACTGATATGTCTGCCAGACATGCAGAGATGCGATTTGCCACCTGGTCATCAGAAGGGGGAAAGGAGAAGATTAATTGTGTGTCGTCTGCATAGCAATGATAGGAGAGACCATGTGAGGTTATGACAGAGCCAAGTGACTTGGTGTATAGCGAGAATAGGAGAGGGCCTAGAACAGAGCCCTGGGGGACACCAGTGGTGAGAGCGCGTGGCGAGGAGACAGATTCTCGCCACGCCACCTGGTAGGAGCAACCTGTCAGGTAGGACGCAATCCAAGCGTGGGCCGCGCCGGAGATGCCCAACTCGGAGAGGGTGGAGAGGAGGATCTGATGGTTCGAAGGCAGCCGATAGGTCTAGAAGGATGAGAGCAGAGGAGAGAGAGTTAGCTTTAGCAGTGCGGAGCGCCTCCTTGATACAGAGAAGAGCAGTCTCAGTTGAATGACTAGTCTTGAAACCTGACTGATTTGGATCAAGAAGGTCATTCTGAGAGAGATAGCGGGAGAGCTGGCCAAGGACGGCACGTTCAAGAGTTTTGGAGAGAAAAGAAAGAAGGGATACTGGTCTGTAGTTGTTGACATTGGAGGGGTCGAGTGTAGGTTTTTTCAGAAGGGGTGCAACTCTCGCTCTCTTGAAGACGGAAGGGACGTAGCCAGCGGTCAGGGATGAGTTGATGAGCGAGGTGAGGTAAGGGAGAAGGTCTCCGGAAATGGTCTGGAGAAGAGAGGAGGGGATAGGGTCAAGCGGGCAGGTTGTTGGGCGGCCGGCCGTCACAAGAAGCGAGATTTCATCTGGAGAGAGAGGGGAGAAAGAGGTCAGAGCACAGGGTAGGGCAGTGTGAGCAGAACCAGCGGTGTCGTTTGACTTAGCAAACGAGGATCGGATGTCGTCGACCTTCTTTTCAAAATGGTTGACGAAGTCATCTGCAGAGAGGGAGGAGGGGGGGGGAGGGGGAGGAGGATTCAGGAGGGAGGAGAAGGTGGCAAAGAGCTTCCTAGGGTTAGAGGCAGATGCTTGGAATTTAGAGTGGTAGAAAGTGGCTTTAGCAGCAGAGACAGAGGAGGAAAATGTAGAGAGGAGGGAGTGAAAGGATGCCAGGTCCGCAGGGAGGCGAGTTTTCCTTCATTTCCGCCGCTCGGCTGCCCGGAGCACTGTTCTGTGAGCTCGCAATGAGTCGTCGAGCCACGGAGCGGGAGGGGAGGACCGAGCCGGCCTGGAGGATAGGGGACATAGAGAGTCAAAGGATGCAGAAAGGGAAGAGAGGAGGGTTGAGGAGGCAGAATCAGGAGATAGGTTGGAGAAGGTATGAGCAGAGGGAAGAGATGATAGGATGGAAGAGGAGAGAGTAGCGGGGGAGAGAGAGCGAAGGTTGGGACGGCGCGATACCATCCGAGTAGGGGCAGTGTGGGAAGTGTTGGATGAGAGCGAGAGGGAAAAGGATACAAGGTAGTGGTCGGAGACTTGGAGGGGAGTTGCAATGAGGTTAGTGGAAGAACAGCATCTAGTAAAGATGAGGTCGAGCGTATTGCCTGCCTTGTGAGTAGGGGGAAGGTGAGAGGGTGAGGTCAAAGAGGAGAGGAGTGGAAAGAAGGAGGCAGAGAGGAATGAGTCAAAGGTAGACGTGGGGAGGTTAAAGTCGCCCAGGACTGTGAGAGGTGAGCCGTCCTCAGGAAAGGAGCTTATCAAGGCATCAAGCTCATTGATGAACTCTCCGAGGGAACCTGGAGGGCGATAAATGATAAGGATGTTAAGCTTGAAAGGGCTGGTAACTGTGACAGCATGGAATTCAAAGGAGGCGATAGACAGATGGGTAAGGGGAGAAAGAGAGAATGACCACTTGGGAGAGATGAGGATCCCGGTGCCACCACCCCGCTGACCAGAAGCTCTCGGGGTGTGCGAGAACACGTGGGCGGACGAAGAGAGAGCAGTAGGAGT
This sequence comes from Oncorhynchus masou masou, assembly GCF_036934945.1. Classification (NCBI taxonomy): domain Eukaryota; kingdom Metazoa; phylum Chordata; class Actinopteri; order Salmoniformes; family Salmonidae; genus Oncorhynchus; species Oncorhynchus masou. Next base: position 6,581 of record NW_027016750.1, read on the forward strand.
AGCAGTGTTATCTGTGGTGATCCATGTTTCCGTCAGTGCCAAGAAGTCGAGGGACTGGAGGGAGGCATAGGCTGAGATGAACTCTGCCTTGTTGGCCGCAGATCGGCAGTTCCAGAGGCTACCGGAGACCTGGAACTCCACGTGGGTCGTGCGCGCTGGGACCACCAGATTAGGGTGGCCGCAGCCACGCGGTGTGGAGCGTTTGTATGGTCTGTGCAGAGAGGAGAGAACAGGGATAGATAGACACATAGTTGACAGGCTACAGAAGAGGCTACGCTAATGCAAAGGAGATTGGAATGACAAGTGGACTACACGTCTCGAATGTTCAGAAAGTTAAACTTACGTAGCAAGAATCTTATTGACTAAAATGATTGAAATGATACAGTACTGCTGGAGTAGGCTAGCTGGCAGTGGCTGTGTTGTTGACTTTGTAGGCTAGCTGGCAGTGGCTGCGTTGTTGACACTACACTAAATCACATCAGTGACTCATCCCACTCAACTCGAGTATAGCAAAAAATGGCTGTTACGACGTGACGTACCCCTCCTAGGAACGGCATGGAAGACTAATAGTAAGCCAGTGATTCAGACCCCGTGACAGGGTCAGAGGCAGAGAATCCCAGTGGAGAGAGGGGAGCCGGCCAGGCAGACAGCAGGGGGGGGTGGTACGTCACTCCAGTGCCTTGCCATTCACCTTCGCACTCCTGGGCCAGACTACACTCAATCATAGGACTTACTGAAGAGATCAGTCTTCAGTAAAGACTTAAATGTTGAGATTGAGTCTGCTTCTCTCCTATGGCTAGGCAGACCATTCCATAAAAATGGAGCTCTATAGCAGAAAGCCCTTCCTCCAGCTGTTTGCTTGGAATTTCTAGGGATAATAAGCAGGCCTGCATGTTGTGACCGTAGCGTACCTGTAGGTATGGACGACAGTACCAAATCGGAGCGCTAGGTAGGAGCAAGTCCATGTAATGCTTTGTTGGTTAGCAGTAAAACCTTGAAATCAGCCCTAGCCTTAACAGGAAGCTAAAGAGGCTAGCACTGGAGTAATATGATAGCATTTTTTGGTTCTAGTCAAGATTATAGCAACCATATTTTGCACTACCTGAAGTTAATTTAGTGCTTTATCCAGATAGCTGAAGAGGAGACTATTGCAGTAGTAGTTAGTAGAACTGACAAAAGCATGGATTAGCTTTGTCCGTTAGCTTGTTCTGATGCCATTAAAAGGTCATTTACCACATTCACGAGTACAGTTTCAGTAATATGATGGGGTCTAAAACCAGACTGGAGCATTTCGTATACATTATTTGTCTTCAGGAAGGCAGTGAGTTGCTGCTCAACAGCTTTTTCTTTTCAGGAGAGGCTTTATTATTGCCACTTTTAGTTAGTTTGGTACATATCCAGATGATCGGGAGCACAGGAAGTAGCTCTTTCAGTAGTTTAGTTGGAATAGGGTCCAGTAGGCAGCTGGAAGTTTTAGAGGCCATGACTATTTTTGTGAATGTATCGAAAGATACAGGATTAAAAAGCTTGAGTGTCTCCATTGATCCTAGGTCCTGGCAGTCCTGTGCAGAGTTTTGGAGAAATACACATACTCCAACAGGAGTCTGTAATTTGCTTTCTAAAGATCATGATCTTTTCATGATCATTAGAAAGCAAATTTCAGACTACTCTTTGAATCCGCATATTCAAAGGGGTACAGCCAGGGAGGAAGAGCCTTCAGTCAGACAAGCAGGCCTGAGCTTTCAACAGAAAGCTGTCTGAAGTTCAAAGCTACTCCTCCTCTGCAGGTAGACTGGAACATCCACCACGAATGTGTAGCACCCACCTGGGTGATGCTTCGGCAGCTATACTGACTATACAAAACATTAAGAACACAAATCATTTTAGATTAAGGGGAGGAGACAGGCTAAAGAAGGATGTTTAAGCATTGAGACAATTGACACATGTATTGTGTATGTGTACCATTTAGTTTGTGAATGGGCATGACAAAAGATGTACACTACCAGTCAATAGTCTGGACACACCTACTCATTTTAGGGATTTACTTACTTTTTTACAATGTTCTACATTGTAGAATAATAGTGAAGACATTGAAACTATGAAATTAAACATGTGGAATCATGTAGTAACCAAAAAAAAGTGTTAGATCAAAATATATTTTATATTTGAAGGTTCTTCAAAGTAGCCACCCTTTACCTTGATGACAGCTTTGCACACTCTTGGCATTCTCTGTACCATGCATTTCAATTAACAGGTGTGCCTTAAGTTCATTAGAGTTAACTGCACCTCAGATTGCAGCCAAAATAAATGCTTCACAGAATTCAAGCAATGGACACATTTCAACATCAACTGTTCAGAGGAAACTGCGTGAATCAGGCCTTCATGGTCAAATTGCTGCAAACAAAACACTACCTAAGGACACCAATAAGAAGAAGAGACTTGCTTGAGCCAAGAGCAATTGACATTAGACTGGTGGAAATCTGTCCTTTGGTCTGATGAGTCCTAACTTGCGATTTTTGGTTCCAACCGCCGTGTCTTTGTGGACGGATGTTCTCTGCATGTGTGGTTCCCACCGTGAAGCATGGAAGAAGTGTGATGGTGCATTGCTGGTGACACTGTCAGTGATTCATTTAGAATTCAAGGCACACTTAACCAGCATTGCCACCACAGCATTCTGCAACAATACGTTATCCTATCTGGTTTGCGCTTAATGGGACTATCATTTGTTTTTCAACACGACAATGACCCAAAACACACCTCCCAGCTGTGTAAGGGCTATTTGACCATTGAGAGTGATGCATCAGATGACCATCAGATGACCTGGTCTCCACAATCACCCGACCTCAACCCAATTGAGATGGTTTGGGATGAGTTGGACTGCAAAGTGAAGGAAAAGCAGCCAACAAGTGCTCAGCATATCTGGGAACTCCTTCGAGACAGTTGGAAAAGCATTCCTCATGAAGCTGGATGAGAGAATGTCAAGAGTGTGCAAAGCTGTCAAAGCAAAGGATGGCTACTTTGAAGAATATAAAATATAAAATACATTTGGATTTTAAAATATATATAATTGGGTGACTACATGATTCTAGATGTGTTATTTTATAGTTCTGATGTCTTCACTATTATTTTACATTGTAGAATATGGTAAAACAATAAAGAAACCCTTGAATGAGGAGGTGTCTAAACGTTTGACTGGTACTGTAAGTGTATTTGAACAGGGTATGGTAGTAGGTGCAACAATGCACCAGTTTGTGTCAAGAACTCCAACATTGCTGGGTTTTTCACACATACAACAGTTTCCCGTGTGTATCAAGAATTTTGCACCCCCCAAAGGTGCATAAAATGTGATCTTATCTTCATCTAAGTCACAACAATAGACAAACGGTCTGCTTAAACTAATAACACACATTATATGTTTTCATGTCTTTATTGAACACCGTGTAAACATTCACAGTGGGAAAAGTATGTGAACCCTTGGATTTAATAACTGGTTGACCATCGTTTTGCAGCAATAACCTCAACCAAACGTTTTCTGTAGTTGCGGATCAGACCTGCACAACGGTCAGGAGGTATTTTGGACCATTCCTCTTTACAAAACTGTTTCAGTTCAGCAATATTCTTAGGATGTCTCGTGTGAACCACTCTCGAGGCCATGCCACAGTACCTCAAATCGGGTTGAGGTCAGGACTCTGACTGGGCCCCTCCAGAAGATGTATTTTCTTGTTGATTTACTTCTTTGTTTTGGATGCTTGTGCTGTTGCATCACCTAACTTCTGTTGAGCTTCAATTTGCAGACATATAGCCTTACATTATCCTGCAAAATGTCTTGATAAACTTGGGAATTCATTTTTCCAGTGAGGATAGCAAGCTGTCCAGGCCCTGAGGCAGCAAAGCAGCCCCAAACCATGATGCTCCCTCCACCATACTTTACACGTGGGGGATGATTTGAAATAAATCACTCAACATATCCAAATGTGCAACTGTTGTTGGGATGACTGAAATTATCATTTGACACTTGAGCACCTGGGGAGATACATCAAAAGGGAAACAATCACTATGCTTAAACTTGTCTTTCCTATTTGTGATGATGAAACACATCAGAGGCATGATAATGTTAAAATCAATATTTTATGTAACAAAACACACAAGATGCACAAATGCAAGGATGCACGTTTTAGACAAAACACAGGGTGCAGTCACTGACACCTGCTGCAACTGATAAAAATGCTAGAAAAATCTCAAGATTAACTTTTTGTCAAATTGTGGTATTCCAATACTACGGAAGTTTCCGTATCCTCTGCTACACTTGTGTAAATGTGTCCCTGAAAGTGTGTGTGCCTCCATCACACACTTTTCGGGGACACATGTTTATTTCAATGTATATTGTATTTGAGGTTTCTGCTTAACTTACACTAATCATATCATGCCATAGTTGAGATCTAATTCCACCTGAACCAGTTAAAGTTGCAATATGTAACATTTTGGCCAACCCGACAAAATGTACATAGAAATGTGAGTTATAGATATGTCATTCTCATTGAAAGCAAATCTAAAAAGCTGTAGATCTGTTCTGTGTGCTATTTCTATGCTTCCAGTTTTTACATTTTGTTTTTTTGCATCTTTTACTTTAAGTTTTGTAAACCAACTTAAACAGCTGAAAATACAATATTTTGGGTTATTGAAAATACATTTCATAGCAGTTTAGATGGTACAATGATTCTCTGTCACATCCACGTCCTTGTTTTTACCATTTTAACTCTGCCATTATGAAGACCTTTTATTTACATATTTGTAGTAACTGGGAAACTAAGCTTCTTGAAGCATTGAGGTTTTCCAGCCAATTGTGTCAAATTGGTTCATTACTCAAAAGGCTTTGATCAACACAGTGTACACTAATGATACCTGCTGGACAAAAGAATTTAGAGCAGCCAAATTATTATCGATTACGTCCCAGACTCTGTAGCACGTGTGCAACGTAGCCTTTTACCAAGCCAGTCAGGTGGTTGTTCGACGAAAACAAGCTTTGGATGTCATTGATCATGTGTTTCTGATAAAGTGAACCAGGCATTGGCAGGCACACTGCTTCAAAGTACACTGCTTAGGGATTTCAATGCATATCTCGAAGCTCCGACATCATACAAAACATCGCTATATATTTATTGAAAATAAAAAAAATAAAAAATTGGAAGAAACTGTTTATTATTTTAATAAAAACCCTTTCAATGTGAAAGATATCAGCCAGGCCTTTCACAATCACCCCACCGTTTTTTATTTTCATAATGCTGCCCTGGGGTGAGTTCAGGTCGACAGAATGGTGTGCAACGTTTCATTCAAAGGAAACACTACTGTTTTGAACGATCAGTTGAAGAACGGTGTGATCACAGTGACCCACTGATCCGATTGTGTATGGTGTGTGCTGCACAAGTTTTGTTTCAAATGGTCACCACCATGTTGATCACAGCCTCAGTGTTTCACTTTCCTTATGTCCTTAAAGTCTACCAAGGACTCCATGTGTATCTCCTGCCAAACCAAACCAAACTCCTGTCCACTCTAAGAAGCAGAGTTGCCTCTTTAAGGACTTCTCTGATCGGTTTCAACACAGATGCCACACTTACTTATTGTAAGTCTGCAACGGCCTCGCGGTATTCTGTGTGCAGACCTGTCCACAGGTCTACATTATTCTGACATACTCTGATGCTTCACATGCTTCTTGATTCCTCCTTTTTGTCCTTGTTCCTCCTTTTCACAAGCTGAAGAATGGCACACCTGCAATTTCCCTGGATCTCCAACATTGCAAACACACTTCTTTCTCTTTCATGTATTGTAAAAGCATCCTCTGGCGTACTGTAATTAAATAGTGTCAAAGTATCATTAGGGAACAAGGAATCTACCTAACCATTAACCTGTTATGGCTGCATCCCTTTGTTCTCAATTTCTGCCTGAAGACATACCCATATCTAACTGTCTGTAGCTCAGCCCCAGAGGCAAGGATATGCATATTCTTGGTATCATTTGAATGGAAACATTCTGAAGTTTCTGGAAATGTTAACAGGAATGGCTGTGATCCCCGTACAGGGATCAATATCAGGGGAAATTTCAGAGTGACAACTAAAAATAGGGTTAGGATTAACCCTAAAAATACAACTTCATAACAAGTGTCTTACACCCTTCAAAAGATTAGAATCTTGGTAATCAAACTACGTTTTCCAATTTAAAATAGCTATTACAGAGAACAAATCCCATGCTTTTGTTTGAGAAGAGCAATCAACAACAGAAACATTTTCCGCCATGACAGTTTTTACACATTCACATCTGAAGGTAAAAATATGACTTACATTCTGATATCTTGCTCTTATTTCTCTTCCTGAGGGTCCCAGTGATCAAATGAAGTGCCGTTTTCTTTGATAAAATCCATTTTTATAACCTAAATCGAAACATTTTGTAAACCGTTGGTGCCGTGAATTCCATCTCTATCAATTTTTACGGAGCATTCGACGTGATTTTGCAATGAAATGTGTAGTTTGTTTGTATATATATATATATATATATATATATATATATATATATATATATATATATATAGTGGCAAAGAAGGGGGTCGAGTGGTAAATGGCAGATATGTGAGAGCAGAACTAATAAACGGGCTCTGCCCGATCACTAAAATGGCCACCCGTCAGAACTACAGATCACAAAATGGCCGACCACCAAAACTACAAGTCCCAGAAGCAAGGGGAACCCTCAGACGGTGGAGCCAACCCACAGATAAAGGGTCAAGAAAAACCAGGAAGAGAAGAAGAGAGTGCTGGAAGGATCTATGAACAATAGAGAAAGCGACAATAGAGATTGGCTGGATTTACCGTGTATGAGCTGGACTGTTTTGGACTTACCTGTTGGCGTTTGGACCTGGACCTACCGAGAACCCGATTTGTGTACCGAACCCTGCTATCCTTGACCTCGCCTACGGCCTGGGTGGACCAGGACGGAGAAACAAACACACAGTCCACGTGATGGAAGCAGTCTTGGAGTGTGGAGTCAGCTTGGTCGGACCAGCGTTGGACAGACCTCAGCGTGGGAGCTTCTTTTTTTAGCTTTTGTCTGTAGGCAGGTATCAGCAAAATGGAGTCGTGGTCAGCTTTTCCGAAAGGGGGGCAGGGCAGGGCCTTATATGCGTCGCGGAAGTTAGATTAACAGTGATCCAAGGTTTTTCCGCCCCTGGATGCGCAATCGATATGCTGATAAAATTTAGGGAGTCAGATTAGCCTTGTTAAAATCCCCAGCAACAATGAATGCAGCCTCCGGATAAATGGTTTCCAGTTTGCAAAGAGTTAAATAAAGTTCGTTCAGAGCCATCGATGTGCCTGCTTGGGGGGGGATATATACGGCTGTGATTATAATCGAAGAGAATTCTCTTGGTAGATAAGGCGGTCTACATTTGATTGTGAGGAATTCTAAATCAGGTGAACAGAAGGATTTGAGTTCCTGTATGTTTCTTTCTTCGCACCATGCCATCGCACCAAGAGGTTTGCCACTATATATATATATATATCTATATCACACACACCAATGGACAGAGTTGAATGGAACAGCACTTCACCTTAGTTACTGTTCCCTCTGCTCTGTACAATACATATGTTTATTTTATGTGATGATAAAAGGCTCATACAATGCAAATATTTTTTAAATGTTTTCTTTCACAGTGATAGCGACTCCAACTGGGAGCCCCCGGTTCCAAGCTGCCCGCTCTACCTGTGCCCCCAGTGATGTTCATATGCCACAGTTCATTACTGCAGGCATGACTGTGCCTCAGGGCCAAAAGGGCACAGCATGGAGGCGTCGTTGTGTTCTGTGTCGCATGAAATGCACCACTTGTTCAGTTTGCCTCTGCTTTACATCAGAAAGAGACTGCTATTGGACATGGCACAGGCAGCAAAATATTGTGACGAGGACTTCCATACCTTAAGGGAACATTTCGACAATCACCGTATAGTTAGTGAGAAAGTCCCTATTGGAACTGTACGGTCCCTTACTAGACGTCCAAAAACATTTTAGAAATTCGGGGACGGCGTCGGGCCGAGCGGTAGGGCCAGACCTACCGGGAAGTCATCAAATGAACTTTGTCGGACATTCGGTTTTCGTTTAATAAAATAAACAAATTTTAGCCCATTTTTGCGCAATGCCGAAATATCCCACAAGAGGGCATAAGCAATCATATTGCTATTGGACAAAACATCACGAATCACGACGTGCCATATCTCGGAAACCGAAAATATTTGAAGCCGAAACTTGGTGAGCGTAGGTTTGGCATTATGGGAAGATGGCCCCGAACAAGATGGCGTCTAGGCCTCAACGGTTTTTGAGTTATGGCCATATTTCTGGGATTAAAGGTCCAAAATGAAAATAGAGAAAAGATTTTTTCACTTCACGTCAAAGTCAAGGAGCCTCCGGTGTCAATAAAAAAAAAATCGGCCATTTATCTATCGTCATTTACGAGAAATCGTACGTTGACCAGATCGTGATGTTCAGATATAGGTGTTTTTTTTTTTTTTTTTTTTTTCAACGGTTACAGATCCAGTTGCAGGGTGTTCATACGAGTATTTTTAAAATGTGCTGCGGAGCTCTGCGACATTTCTGTGATTTTCTATGATTTTCTGAAATAACACACACTCACTAAACCCTCCGTAAATAACTCAGTTCTTAACGTAAAGACTTAAAACTCAGGATTCTGTAAAGGCATACCCCAATGAGGATATGAGTTTATTTATAGCTTCCTGTGCCAACCGGAAGTGCCATAATTGGTGTCTCAGGGGCTGTTTGGAAGGGTTAAAAAAATCAGATCTGTCCAAAACTTCATATGTGTGATTAGACAACCCCCATGAACTGTAAATCAGTCATTTTTCCCAACAGATGTCAAAGAAAAGCTCTCACACACACACACACAGCAAGGATGGAGTGACAAAGCGTGGTGTTTAAAGACACAGAGAGCAGGCAATGGCATAAACATAATCCCAAGGCAGGGCCGAGTCCAACGAGGTGCCCCGCTTGACCGTAGCTCACTCGGTCTGAGCGCAGCGACCATGAGAAAAATAGGCCCACAATGAAGCCTGCACCACAATGTCATTTGATTTTGGGTGACAGCGGCGGAACCGTTAGGTTTAGAAGGACAATTCAAACACAGGACTGTTCCTAAGGTCCTCCCGATCTGTGCAAGCCTAACCTTGACTGTGTGGCATTAACCTTTCACAGTTGAAAGAAGGTGTTTACATAAAAACAGTGTGCATTGACTTCTCTCCCCATAGGAATACATTGCCTGCTCCCCTAAATACAACCTGGGGTCTTTATGGGTTATGAATGCTGTATGAACCTGTCTTCTATGACATTCCATCAGACCACTATGAGGTCTACCTGTGTCGATTCTAAGCTTCCTGGAGCAACCGGAAGTGGTTAGATTGACCCAAAAGGTATTTGGATGTACATCACCTCGAAAGGTGCCGAGGCCTCTGCATTATTCAACCCTGTGTAGATCAGTCAATTCTCAACTTAAAGACTTAAAACTCAGGATTCCCTAGGTTTCTATGTCAGTCAAGACATGTGTGTATTTATAGCTTCCTGTGCCAACCGGAAGTGCCATAATTGGTGACTCAGGGGCTGTTTGGAAGGGTTAAAAAAATCAGATCTGTCCAAAACTTCATATGTGTGATTAGACAACCCCCATGAACTGTAAATCAGTCATTTTTCCCAACAGATGTCAAAGAAAAGCTCTCACACACACACACAGCAAGGATGGAGTGACAAAGCGTGGTGTTTAAAGACACAGAGAGCAGGCAATGGCATAAACATAATCCCAAGGCCGTGCCGAGTCCAACGAGGTGCCCCGCTTGACCGTAGCTCGCTCGGTCTGAGCGCAGCGACCATGAGAAAAATAGGCCCACAATGAAGCCTGCACCACAATGTTATTTGATTTTGGGTGACAGCGGCGGAACCGTTAGGTTTAGAAGGACAATTCAAACACAGGACTGTTCCTAAGGTCCTCCTGATCTGTGCAAGCCTAACCTTGACTGTGTGGCATTAACCTTTCACAGTTAAAAGAAGGTGTTTACAAAAAAACAGTGTGCATTGACTTCTCTCCCCATAGGAATACATTGCCTGCTCCCCTAAATACAACCTGGGGTCTTTATGGGTTATGAATGCTGTATGAACCTGTCTTCTATGACATTCCATCAGACCACTATGAGGTCTACCTGTGTCGATTCTAAGCTTCCTGGAGCAACCGGAAGTGGTTAAATTGACCCAAAAGGTATTTGGATGTACATCACCTCGAAAGGTGCCGAGGCCTCTGCATTATTCAACCCTGTGTAGATCAGTCAATTCTCAACTTAAAGACTTAAAACTCAGGATTCCCTAGGTTTCTATGTCAGTCAAGACATGTGTGTATTTATAGCTTCCTGTGCCAACCGGAAGTGCCATAATTGGTGTCTCAGGGGCTGTTTGGAAGGGTTAAAAAAATCAGATCTGTCCAAAACTTCATATGTGTGATTAGACAACCCCCATGAACTGTAAATCAGTCATTTTCCCCATAAAAATTCAAAGGAAAAATAAATCACACAGATACACAACTTGGATGGAGGGACGTATTGGGGTGTGTAGAGACTGACAGTGCCTCCAATAGTTAGCTTTGTTCGAGCTAAAAAAGAACCGTCAGACCTAGAGTTCCGAAACTTTAGAATCCTGATCTAGACCTCAGGTAGATAGTGCGTGGTGAGTTACGGCGCTCTAGGAGGTTCTCGGACCGAGAAACAGCGTCGAACATTTGCAATGACTTCAATTCATTTTGACCATTACGAAAATGGCGACATTTAGAAATGTCCCAGAGACACAAGACTAGGTGCATTGTGACCGTCTCGGCCCATAGAGACAGAACCCAACATCTCGGTCCGATAGCTCATTCAAGGACCCCGTAGCAAGGCATTGAAAAAGTGGATTTTCAGCACCAATTAGGCTTTTACTCGGACACCAAATGACCTATCGGGCCGAAACTCGGGATTCGGGGTCGCCTCACATAGGACTACACATAATGTCCGAACTGGCCCCGCAGCTAGAAAGTAACTATGTGTTTTATGGTTTTTTAATGTTTTGTACCGAAGGCCTTGTGAATTTTGGGCCAGCTCTGAAGTATGTTATACTTGGCTCCTAAATGAGTTGGGAAAAGTGGGTTTGGTGTCAGTTTGTATCAGTTTGGTGTCAGAATGATATCAAATTGACTGATGGACGGTGACTTGCAGGTGACTCTTGTCCATTAGCAATATGTTTAAGCGGTGAGGTACCATCACCAAAAGCGACATTCTGAAATCAACCCAAACGAGCGATGGAGAGGTACCAGTATCACTGCCCAGACATCCCTATGTCATCGGGCCAGTCAATTTGGCATTCCTGCATGATTTTTATGGCATGACAAATTGGTGATGGTGACTGCCCAGTTAACCATATGGCAAATGCACAGTGACTTTGCAAAAGTGAGAAAACATGACCAAATGGACATTCTGAAATCAACCCTAACGAGTGATGGAGAGGTACCAGAATCACTGCCCAGCCATCCCGAGGTCATCGGGCCAGTCAATTTGGCATTCCTGCAAAAATTTTCAGTGACTTTGCAAAAGTAAGGAACATTTGCAATATGTTTTAACAGTGAGGTACCATCACCAAAAGCGACATTCTGAAATCAACCCAAACGAGCAATGGAGAGGTACCAGTATCACTGCCCAGCCATCCTGAGGTCATCGGGCCAGTCAATTTGGCATTCCTGCATGATTTTTATGGCATGACAAATTGGTGATGGTGACTGCCCAGTTAACCATATGGCAAATGCACAGTGACTTTGCAAAAGTGAGAAAACATGACCAAATGGACATTCTGAAATCAACCCAAACGAGTGATGGAGAGGTACCAGAATCACTGCCAAGCCATCCCGAGGTCATCGGGCCAGTCAATTTGGCATTCCTGCAAAAATTTTCAGTGACTTTGCAAAAGTAAGGAACATTTGCAATATGTTTTAACAGTGAGGTACCATCACCAAAAGCGACATTCTGAAATCAACCCAAACGAGCCATGGAGAGGTACCAGTATCACTGCCCAGCCATCCCGAGGTCATCGGGCCAGTCAATTTGGCATTCCTGCAAAAATTTTCAGTGACTTTGCAAAAGTAAGGAACATTTGCAATATGTTTTAACAGTGAGGGACCATCACCAAAAGCGACATTCTGAAATCAACCCAAACGAGCCATGGAGAGGTACCAGTATCACTGCCCAGCCATCCCGAGGTCATCGGGCCAGTCAATTTGGCATTCCTGCAAAAATTTTCAGTGACTTTGCAAAAGTAAGGAACATTTGCAATATGTTTTAACAGTGAGGTACCATCACCAAAAGCGACATTCTGAAATCAACCCAAACGAGCGATGGAGAGGTACCAGTATCACTCCCCAGCCATCCTGAGGTCATCGGGCCAGTCAATTTGGCATTCCTGCATGATTTTTATAGCATGACAAATTGGTGATGGTGACTGCCCAGTTAACCATATGGCAAATGCACAGTGACTTTGAAAGAGTGAGAAAAATCACCAAATGGACATTCTGGAATCAACCCTAACGAGCGATGGAGAGGTACCAGAATCACTGCCCAGACATCCCGAGGTCATCGGGCCAGTCAATTTGGCATTCCTGCAAAAATTTTCAGTGACTTTGCAAAAGTAAGGAACATTTGCAATATGTTTTAACAGTGAGGTACCATCACCAAAAGCGACATTCTGAAATCAACCCAAACGAGCGATGGAGAGGTACCAGTATCACTGCCCAGCCATCCCGAGGTCATCGGGCCAGTCAATTTGGCATTCCTGCAAGAATTTTTAGTGACTTTGCAAAAGTAAGGAACATTTGCAATATGTTTTAACAGTGAGGTACCATCACCAAAAGCGACATTCTGAAATCAACCCAAACGAGCCATGGAGAGGTACCAGAATCACTGCCCAGCCATCCCGAGGTCATCGGGCCAGTCAATTTGGCATTCCTGCAAAAATTTTCAGTGACTTTGCAAAAGTAAGGAACATTTGCAATATGTTTTAACAGTGAGGTACCATCACCAAAAGCGACATTCTGAAATCAACCCAAACGAGCGATGGAGAGGTACCAAAATCACTGCCCAGCCATCCTGAGGTCATCGGGCCAGTCAATTTGGCATTCCTGCATGATTTTAATGGCATGACAAATTGGTGATGGTGACTGCCCAGTTAACCATATGGCAAATGCACAGTGACTTTGCAAAAGTGAGAAAACATGACCAAATGGACATTCTGAAATCAACACAAACAATGGCATGACCATAGTGTCCAGACTGTGCCGAGTCCAACGAGGTGCCCCGCTTGACCGTAGCTCGCTCGGTCTGAGCGCGGCGACCATGAGAAAAATAGGCCCAATATGAAGCCTTCACCAGTACGTCATTTGATTTTGGGTGACAGCGGCGGAACCGTTAGGTTTAGAAAGACAATTCAAACACAGGACTGTTCCTAAGGTCCTCCCGATCTGTCCAAGCCTATCCTTGACTGTGTGGCATTAACCTTTCACAGTTAAAAGAAGGTGTTTACAAAAAAACAGTGTGCATTGACTTCTCTCCCCATAGGAATACATTGCCTGCTCCCCTAAATACAACCTGGAGTCTATATGGGTTATGAATGCTGTATGAACCTGTCTTCTATGACATTCCATCAGACCCCTATGAGGTCTACCTGTGTCGATTCTAAGCTTCCTGGAGCAACCGGAAGTGGTTAGATTGACCCAAAAGGTATTTGGATGTACATCACTGCCTCGAAAGGTGCCGAGGCCTCTGCATTATTCAACCCTGTGTAGATCAGTCAATTCTCAACTTAAAGACTTAAAACTCAGGATTCCCTAGGTTTCTATGTCAGTCAAGACATGTGTGTATTTATAGCTTCCTGTGCCAACCGGAAGTGCCATAATTGGTGACTCAGGGGCTGTTTGGAAGGGTTAAAAAATCAGATCTGTCCAAAACTTCATCTGTGTGATTAGACAACCCCCATGAACTGTAAATCAGTCATTTTTCCCAACAGATGTCAAAGAAAAGCTCTCACACACACACACAGCAAGGATGGAGTGACAAAGCGTGGTGTTTAAAGACACAGAGAGCAGGCAATGGCATAAACATAATCCCAAGGCCGTGCCGAGTCCAACGAGGTGCCCCTCTTGACCGTAGCTCGCTCGGTCTGAGCGCAGCGACCATGAGAAAAATAGGCCCACAATGATGCCTGCACCACAATGTCATTGGATTTTGGGTGACAGCGGCGGAACCGTTAGGTTTAGAAGGACAATTCAAACACAGGACTGTTCCTAAGGTCCTCCCGATCTGTGCAAGCCTAACCTTGACTGTGTGGCATTAACCTTTCACAGTTAAAAGAAGGTGTTTACAAAAAAACAGTGTGCATTGACTTCTCTCCCCATAGGAATACATTGCCTGCTCCCCTAAATACAACCTGGAGTCTTTATGGGTTATGAATGCTGTATGAACCTGTCTTCTATGACATTCCATCAGACCACTATGAGGTCTACCTGTGTCGATTCTAAGCTTCCTGGAGCAACCGGAAGTGGTTAGATTGACCCAAAAGGTATTTGGATGTACATCACCTCGAAAGGTGCCGAGGCCTCTGCATTATTCAACCCTGTGTAGATCAGTCAATTCTCAACTTAAAGACTTAAAACTCAGGATTCCCTAGGTTTCTATGTCAGTCAAGACATGTGTGTATTTATAGCTTCCTGTGCCAACCGGAAGTGCCATAATTGGTGACTCAGGGGCTGTTTGGAAGGGTTAAAAAAATCAGATCTGTCCAAAACTTCATATGTGTGATTAGACAACCCCCATGAACTGTAAATCAGTCATTTTTCCCAACAGATGTCAAAGAAAAGCTCACACACACACACAGCAAGGATGGAGTGACAAAGCGTGGTGTTTAAAGACACAGAGAGCAGGCAATGGCATAAACATAATCCCAAGGCCGTGCCGAGTCCAACGAGGTGCCCTCTTGACCGTAGCTCGCTCGGTCTGAGCGCAGCGACCATGAGAAAAATAGGCCCACAATGATGCCTGCACCACAATGTCATTGGATTTTGGGTGACAGCGGCGGAACCGTTAGGTTTAGAAGGACAATTCAAACACAGGACTGTTCCTAAGGTCCTCCCGATCTGTGCAAGCCTAACCTTGACTGTGTGGCATTAACCTTTCACAGTTAAAAGAAGGTGTTTACAAAAAAACAGTGTGCATTGACTTCTCTCCCCATAGGAATACATTGCCTGCTCCCCTAAATACAACCTGGGGTCTTTATGGGTTATGAATGCTGTATGAAACTGTCTTCTATGACATTCCATCAGACCACTATGAGGTCTACCTGTGTCGATTCTAAGCTTCCTGGAGCAACCGGAAGTGGTTAGATTGACCCAAAAGGTATTTGGATGTACATCACCTCGAAAGGTGCCGAGGCCTCTGCATTTTTCAACCCTGTGTAGATCAGTCAATTCTCAACTTAAAGACTTAAAACTCAGGATTCCCTAGGTTTCTATGTCAGTCAAGACATGTGTGTATTTATAGCTTCCTGTGCCAACCGGAAGTGCCATAATTGGTGTCTCAGGGGCTGTTTGGAAGGGTTAAAAAAATCAGATCTGTCCAAAACTTCATATGTGTGATTAGACAACCCCCATGAACTGTAAATCAGTCATTTTTCCCATAAAAATTCAAAGGAAAAATAAATCACACAGATACACAACTTGGATGGAGGGACGTATTGGGGTGTGTAGAGACTGACAGTGCCTCCAATAGTTAGCTTTGTTCGAGCTAAAAAAGAACCGTCAGACCTAGAGTTCCGAAACTTTAGAATCCTGTTCTAGACCTCAGGTAGATAGTGCGTGGTGAGTTACGGCGCTCTAGGAGGTTCTCGGACCGAGAAACAGCGTCGAACATTTGCAATGACTTCAATTCATTTTGACCATTACGAAAATGGCGACATTTAGAAATGTCCCAGAGACACAAGACTAGGTGCATTGTGACCGTCTCGGCCCATAGAGACAGAACCCAACATCTCGGTCCGATAGCTCATTCAAGGACCCCGTAGCAAGGCATTGAAAAAAGTGGATTTTCAGCACCAATTAGGCTTTTACTCGGACACCAAATGACCTATCGGGCCGAAACTCGGGATTCGGGGTCGCCTCACATAGGACTACACATAATGTCCGAACTGGCCCCGCAGCTAGAAAGTAACTATGTGTTTTATGGTTTTTTAATGTTTTGTACCGAAGGCCTTGTGAATTTTGGGCCAGCTCTGAAGTATGTTATACTTGGCTCCTAAATGAGTTGGGAAAAGTGGGTTTGGTGTCAGTTTGTATCAGTTTGGTGTCAGAATGATATCAAATTGACTGATGGACGGTGACTTGCAGGTGACTCTTGTCCATTAGCAATATGTTTAAGCGGTGAGGTACCATCACCAAAAGCGACATTCTGAAATCAACCCAAACGAGCGATGGAGAGGTACCAGTATCACTGCCCAGACATCCCTATGTCATCGGGCCAGTCAATTTGGCATTCCTGCATGATTTTTATGGCATGACAAATTGGTGATGGTGACTGCCCAGTTAACCATATGGCAAATGCACAGTGACTTTGAAAGAGTGAGAAAAAATCACCAAATGGACATTCTGAAATCAACCCAAACGAGCCATGGAGAGGTACCAGTATCACTGCCCAGCCATCCCGAGGTCATCGGGCCAGTCAATTTGGCATTCCTGCAAGAATTTTTAGTGACTTTGCAAAAGTGCAAAAGTAAGGAACATTTGCAATATGTTTTAACAGTGAGGTACCATCACCAAAAGCGACATTCTGAAATCAACCCAAACGAGCCATGGAGAGGTACCAGTATCACTGCCAAGCCATCCCGACTTCATCGGGCCAGTCAATTTGGCATTCCTGCAAAAATTTTCAGTGACTTTGCAAAAGTAAGGAACATTTGCAATATGTTTTAACAGTGAGGTACCATCACCAAAAGCGACATTCTGAAATCAACCCAAACGAGCCATGGAGAGGTACCAGTATCACTGCCCAGCCATCCCGAGGTCATCGGGCCAGTCAATTTGGCATTCCTGCAAAAATTTTCAGTGACTTTGCAAAAGTAAGGAACATTTGCAATATGTTTTAACAGTGAGGTACCATCACCAAAAGCGACATTCTGAAATCAACCCAAACGAGCCATGGAGAGGTACCAGTATCACTGCCCAGACATCCCTATGTCATCGGGCCAGTCAATTTGGCATTCCTGCATGATTTTTATGGCATGACAAATTGGTGATGGTGACTGCCCAGTTAACCATATGGCAAATGCACAGTGACTTTGCAAAAGTGAGAAAACATGACCAAATGGACATTCTGAAATCAACACAAACAATGGCATCACCATAGTGTCCAGACTATGCCGAGTCCAACGAGGTGCCCCGCTTGACCGTAGCTCGCTCGGTCTGAGCGCGGCGACCATGAGAAAAATAGGCCCAATATGAAGCCTTCACCAGTACGTCATTTGATTTTGGGTGACAGCGGCGGAACCGTTAGGTTTAGAAAGACAATTCAACCACAGGACTGTTCCTAAGGTCCTCCTGATCTGTCCAAGCCTATCCTTGACCGTGTGACATTAACCCTTCACAGTCAAAAGAAGGTGTTTACATAAAAACAGTGTTCATTGACTTCTCTCCCCATAGGAATATATTGGCTGCTCCACTAAATACAACCTGGAGTCTATATGGGTTATGAATGTTGTATGAACCTGTCTTTGGTACCAGTCCATCAGACCACTATAAGGTCTACCTGTGTCGATTCTAAGCTTCCTGGACCAACCGGAAGTGGTCCAAATCGCCCTAAAAGTGTATACCCATTCACTGCCTGCAATTTGATGGACATAGTGCATTGAACCCTGTGTAAATCAGTCAGTTTTCATGGTAAAGACTTAAAACTCAGGATTCTCTAATGGAATAGCCCAATGAGGATGTATGTTGAGTTACAGCTTCCTGTGCCAACCGGAAGTGCCATAATTGGTCTCTCATGGGCTGTTTGGAGGGGTTAAAAATATCAGATCTTTCCAAAACTTCATATATATGATTAGGCAACCCCCATGAACTGTAAATCAGTCATTTTTCCCATAAAAATTCAAAGGAAAACTAAATCACACAGATACACAACATGGATGGAGGGACGTATCATTGGGGTGCGTAGAGACTGACAGTGCCTCCAATAGTTAGCTTTGAATGATATCAAATTGACTGATGGACAGTGACTTGCAGGTGACTCTTGTCCATTAGCAATATGTTTAAGCGGTGAGGTACCATCACCAAAAGCGACATTCTGAAATCAACCCAAAAGAGCCATGGAGAGGTACCAGTATCACTGCCCAGCCATCCCGAGGTCATCGGGCCAGTCAATTTGGCATTCCTGCGTGATTTTTATAGCATGACAAATTGGTAATGGTGACTGCCCAGTTAACCATATGGCAAATGCACAGTGACTTTGAAAGAGTGAGAAAAATCACCAAATGGACATTCTGGAATCAACCCTAACGAGCGATGGAGAGGTACCAGAATCACTGCCCAGCCATCCCGAGGTCATCGGGCCAGTCAATTTGGCATTCCTGCACGAATTTTCAGTGACTTTGCAAAAGTAAGGAACATTTGCAATATGTTTTAACAGTGAGGTACCATCACCAAAAGCGACATTCTGAAATCAACCCAAACGAGCGATGGAGAGGTACCAGTATCACTGCCCAGACATCCCGAGGTCATCGGGCCAGTCAATTTGGCATTCCTGCACAAATTTTCAGTGACTTTGCAAAAGTAAGGAACATTTGCAATATGTTTTAACAGTGAGGTACCATCACCAAAAGCGACATTCTGAAATCAACCCAAACGAGCCATGGAGAGGTACCAGTATCACTGCCCAGCCATCCCGAGGTCATCGGGCCAGTCAATTTGGCATTCCTGCAAAAATTTTAGTGACTTTGCAAAAGTAAGGAACATTTGCAATATGTTTTAACAGTGAGGTACCATCACCAAAAGCGACATTCTGAAATCAACCCAAACGAGCCATGGAGAGGTACCAGTATCACTGCCCAGCCATCCTGAGGTCATCGGGCCAGTCAATTTGGCATTCCTGCATGATTTTTATGGCATGACAAAAAGTACTGCCCAGTTAACCATATGGCAAATGCACAGTGACTTTCAAAAGTGAGAAAACATGACCAAATGGACATTCTGAAATCAACCCAAACGAGTGATGGAGAGGTACCAGAATCACTGCCAAGCCATCCCGAGGTCATCGGGCCAGTCAATTTGGCATTCCTGCATGATTTTTATGGCATGACAAATTGGTGATGGTGACTGCCCAGTTAACCATATGGCAATGCACAGTGACTTTTAAAGTGAGAAAACATCACCAAATGGACATTCTGAAATCAACCCAAACGAGTGATGGAGAGGTACCAGAATCACTGCCCAGCCATCCCGAGGTCATCGGGCCAGTCAATTTGGCATTCCTGCACAATTTTTCAGTGACTTTGCAAAAGTAAGGAACATTTGCAATATGTTTTAACAGTGAGGTACCATGACCAAAAGGACATTCTGAAATCAACCCAAACGAGCGATGGAGAGGTACCAGTATCACTGCCAAGCCATCCCGAGTTCATCGGGCCAGTCAATTTGGCATTCCTGCACAAATTTTCAGTGACTTTGCAAAAAAGTAACATTTGCAATATGTTTTAACAGTGAGGTACCATCACCAAAAGCGACATTCTGAAATCAACCCAAACGAGCGATGGAGAGGTACCAGTATCACTGCCCAGACATCCCTATGTCATCGGGCCAGTCATTTTGGCATTCCTGCATGATTTTTATGGCATGACAAATTGGTGATGGTGACTGCCCAGTTAACCATATGGCAAATGCACAGTGACTTTGAAAGAGTGAGAAAAATCACCAAATGGACATTCTGAAATCAGCCCAAACGAGCGATGGAGAGGTACCAGTATCACTGCCCAGCCATCCCGAGGTCATCGGGCCAGTCAATTTGGCATTCCTGCAAAAATTTTCAGTGACTTTGCAAAAGTAAGGAACATTTGCAATATGTTTTAACAGTGAGGTACCATCACCAAAAGCGACATTCTGAAATCAACCCAAACGAGCGATGGAGAGGTACCAAAATCACTGCCCAGCCATCCTGAGGTCATCGGGCCAGTCAATTTGGCATTCCTGCATGATTTTTATGGCATGACAAATTGGTGATGGTGACTGCCCAGTTAACCATGGCAAATGGCAAATGAAAAATCACCAAATGGACATTCTTCAGCCCAAACGAGATGGAGAGGAGAAAAAGCCATGACCAAATGGACAAAAATTTTCAGTCTTTGCAAAAGTGAGAAAACATGACCAAAACATTCTGAAAACAATGGCATCACCATAGTGTCCAGACTATGCCGAGTCCAACGAGGTGCCCCGCTTGACCATAGCTCGCTCGGTCTGAGCGCGGCGACCATGAGAAAAATAGGCCCAATATGAAGCCTTCACCAGTACGTCATTTGATTTTGGGTGACAGCGGCGGAACCGTTAGGTTTAGAAAGACAATTCAACCACAGGACTGTTCCTAAGGTCCTCCTGATCTGTCCAAGCCTATCCTTGACCGTGTGACATTAACCCTTCACAGTCAAAAGAAGGTGTTTACATAAAAACAGTGTTCATTGACTTCTCTCCCCATAGGAATATATTGGCTGCTCCACTAAATACAACCTGGAGTCTATATGGGTTATGAATGTTGTATGAACCTGTCTTCTATGACATTCCATCAGACCACTATAAGGTCTACCTGTGTCGATTCTAAGCTTCCTGGACCAACCGGAAGTGGTTCAAATCGCCCTAAAAGTGTATACCCATACACTGCCTGCAATTTGATGGACATAGTGCATTGAACCCTGTGTAAATCAGTCAGTTTTAATGGTAAAGACTTAAAACTCAGGATTCTCTAATGGAATAGCCCAATGAGGATGTATGTTGAGTTACAGCTTCCTGTGCCAACCGGAAGTGCCATAATTGGTGTCTCATGGGCTGTTTGGAGGGGTTAAAAATATCAGATCTTTCCAAAACTTCATATATATGATTAGGCAACCCCCATGAACTGTAAATCAGTCATTTTTCCCATAAAAATTCAAAGGAAAACTAAATCACACAGATACACAACATGGATGGAGGGACGTATCATTGGGGTGCGTAGAGACTGACAGTGCCTCCAATAGTTAGCTTTGAATGATATCAAATTGACTGATGGACAGTGACTTGCAGGTGACTCTTGTCCATTAGCAATATGTTTAAGCGGTGAGGTACCATCACCAAAAGCGACATTCTGAAATCAACCCAAAAGAGCCATGGAGAGGTACCAGTATCACTGCCCAGCCATCCCGAGGTCATCGGGCCAGTCAATTTGGCATTCCTGCGTGATTTTTATAGCATGACAAATTGGTAATGGTGACTGCCCAGTTAACCATATGGCAAATGCACAGTGACTTTGAAAGAGTGAGAAAAATCACCAAATGGACATTCTGGAATCAACCCTAACGAGCGATGGAGAGGTACCAGAATCACTGCCAAGCCATCCCGACTTCATCGGGCCAGTCAATTTGGCATTCCTGCACAAATTTTCAGTGACTTTGCAAAAAGTAAGGAACATTTGCAATATGTTTTAACAGTGAGGTACCATCACCAAAAGCGACATTCTGAAATCAACCCAAACGAGCGATGGAGAGGTACCAGTATCACTGCCCAGACATCCCGAGGTCATCGGGCCAGTCAATTTGGCATTCCTGCACAAATTTTCAGTGACTTTGCAAAAGTAAGGAACATTTGCAATATGTTTTAACAGTGAGGTACCATCACCAAAAGCGACATTCTGAAATCAACCCAAACGAGCCATGGAGAGGTACCAGTATCACTGCCCAGCCATCCCGAGGTCATCGGGCCAGTCAATTTGGCATTCCTGCAAGAATTTTTAGTGACTTTGCAAAAGTAAGGAACATTTGCAATATGTTTTAACAGTGAGGTACCATCACCAAAAGCGACATTCTGAAATCAACCCAAACGAGCCATGGAGAGGTACCAGTATCACTGCCCAGCCATCCCGAGGTCATCGGGCCAGTCAATTTGGCATTCCTGCAAGAATTTTTAGTGACTTTGCAAAAGTAAGGAACATTTGCAATATGTTTTAACAGTGAGGTACCATCACCAAAAGCGACATTCTGAAATCAACCCAAACGAGCCATGGAGAGGTACCAGTATCACTGCCCAGCCATCCTGAGGTCATCGGGCCAGTCAATTTGGCATTCCTGCATGATTTTTATAGCATGACAAATTGGTGATGGTGACTGCCCAGTTAACCATATGGCAAATGCACAGTGACTTTGAAAGAGTGAGAAAAATCACCAAATGGACATTCTGAAATCAGCCCAAACGAGCGATGGAGAGGTACCAGTATCACTGCCCAGCCATCCCGAGGTCATCGGGCCAGTCAATTTGGCATTCCTGCAAGAATTTTTTGTGACTTTGCAAAAGTAAGGAACATTTGCAATATGTTTTAACAGTGAGGTACCATCACCAAAAGCGACATTCTGAAATCAACCCAAACGAGCCATGGAGAGGTACCAGTATCACTGCCCAGCCATCCCGAGGTCATCGGGCCAGTCAATTTGGCATTCCTGCAAGAATTTTTAGTGACTTTGCAAAAGTAAGGAACATTTGCAATATGTTTTAACAGTGAGGTACCATCACCATATGGCAAAAAGCGACATTCTGAAATCAACCCAAACGAGCCATGGAGAGGTACCAGTATCACTGCCCAGCCATCCCGAGGTCATCGGGCCAGTCAATTTGGCATTCCTGCAAGAATTTTTAGTGACTTTGCAAAAGTAAGGAACATTTGCAATATGTTTTAACAGTGAGGTACCATCACCAAAAGCGACATTCTGAAATCAACCCAAACGAGCCATGGAGAGGTACCAGTATCACTGCCCAGCCATCCCGAGGTCATCGGGCCAGTCAATTTGGCATTCCTGCAAAATTTTTAGTGACTTTGCAAAAGTAAGGAACATTTGCAATATGTTTTAACAGTGAGGTACCATCACCAAAAGCGACATTCTGAAATCAACCCAAACGAGCCATGGAGAGGTACCAGTATCACTGCCCAGCCATCCTGAGGTCATCGGGCCAGTCAATTTGGCATTCCTGCATGATTTTTATAGCATGACAAATTGGTGATGGTGACTGCCCAGTTAACCATATGGCAAATGCACAGTGACTTTGAAAGAGTGAGAAAAATCACCAAATGGACATTCTGAAATCAACCCAAACGAGCGATGGAGAGGTACCAGTATCACTGCCCAGCCATCCGAGGTCATCGGGCCAGTCAATTTGGCATTCCTGCAAAATTTTTTGTGACTTTGCAAAAGTAAGGAACATTTGCAATATGTTTTAACAGTGAGGTACCATCACCAAAAGCGACATTCTGAAATCAACCCAAACGAGCCATGGAGAGGTACCAGTATCACTGCCCAGCCATCCCGAGGTCATCGGGCCAGTCAATTTGGCATTCCTGCAAGAATTTTATGTGACTTTGCAAAAGTAAGGAACATTTGCAATATGTTTTAACAGTGAGGTACCATCACCAAAAGCGACATTCTGAAATCAACCCAAACGAGCCATGGAGAGGTACCAGTATCACTGCCCAGCCATCCCGAGGTCATCGGGCCAGTCAATTTGGCATTCCTGCATGATTTTTATAGCATGACAAATTGGTGATGGTGACTGCCCAGTTAACCATATGGCAAATGCACAGTGACTTTGAAAGAGTGAGAAAAATCACCAAATGGACATTCTGGAATCAACCCTAACGAGCGATGGAGAGGTACCAGAATCACTGCCAAGCCATCCCGACTTCATCGGGCCAGTCAATTTGGCATTCCTGCAAAATTTTCAGTGACTTTGCAAAAGTAAGGAACATTTGCAATATGTTTTAACAGTGAGGTACCATCACCAAAAGCGACATTCTGAAATCAACCCAAACGAGCCATGGAGAGGTACCAGTATCACTGCCCAGCCATCCCGAGGTCATCGGGCCAGTCAATTTGGCATTCCTGCAAAATTTTCAGTGACTTTGCAAAAGTAAGGAACATTTGCAATATGTTTTAACAGTGAGGTACCATCACCAAAAGCGACATTCTGAAATCAACCCAAACGAGCGATGGAGAGGTACCAGAATCACTGCCCAGCCATCCCGAGTTCATCGGGCCAGTCAATTTGGCATTCCTGCATGATTTTTATGGCATGACAAATTGGTGATGGTGAATGCCCAGTTAACCATATGGCAAATGCACAGTGACTTTGCAAAAGTGAGAAAACATAAACAAATGGACATGATGAAATCAACACCACGAGTGATTGAAAGGAACAACAATCACTGCCCGGCCATCCCGAGTTCATCAGGCCAGTCAATTTTGCATTTCTGAAGGATTTTTGAGCATGTCAAATTTCTTATGACATTTGGCCCCACAAAACATATGCCTTATGCACAAGCAAAAAAAAAAAAAAACATTATAATAATAAAATATGACTAAAGTATGTTGATACAGTTCTTATACGTGTGTAACTGACACAAAATTCGAAAAAATTTCGAAAAACGGTCCAGAAAGCACTTTTTTAGGGGTGTGTGAAGTTTTTTATGAAATTTAATAATTTTTGACTTTTGACTTCTGACTTCCTATGAAATCATATTGCAGATGGACAAAACACATGCAATATGCGCAAAAAAAAAAAAAAAAAAAAAAAATTATGATAATAAAATATGACTAAAGTATGTTGATACAGTTCTTATACGTGTGTAACTGACACAAAATGCGAAAAAATTTCGAAAAACGGTCCAGAAAGCACTTTTTTAGGGGTGTGTGAAGTTTTTTATGAAATTTAAGAATTTTTGACTTTTGACTTCTGACTTCCTATGAAATCATATTGCAAATGGACAAAACATATGCAATATGCGCAAGTAAAAAAATTAAAAAAATTATGTTAATAAAATTGGACAAAAGTATTTTCATACAGTTCTTATACATGTGTAATTGTCAAAAAAGCGAAAGAATTTCGAAAAACGGTCCAGAAAGCACTTTTTTAAGGGGTGATACGTTTTTTTCAAAAATTCGTTTTTTCAAAATTTGGCTTTTGGATGTTGACTTGGAGTCCAATACCAATATGAAAAACCATGGTGGAGTGCAATCGCCACCTGTTGGATTTTTGAAGTGTTACAACTGGCAATACCCATATGGCAATAGCAGTAAACTTTGCATGAATCAACGCCGCTTTGGGTGGTATTGGCCAATGTGTGCATGGTTTGGCCAATGCCAATAACTTGCCATTCATTTTTGTCCACTACGGGGGTGAAATCCCTTACAAGGGGTGTACTGTTTTTTTTAAATATTTATTTTCTATTTTTTTAAACATTTTTTGTGTGTGTGTGTGTTTGTTAGAATTGCTTTTTGATGTGTTGTATATAGTTATTTGCACTGCTGTATATAGTTATAGGTCATTTCACCAATTCTGCCACTTGGGTACATTTTGGCAACTTGTGTGGGACACCTGGGTGACTTCATGCTAAATGTCATGTCGCTCACCCATTCCTGAAGTTATCAGTCTGAAACTTTGCACACCTACAGTTGCCCTCTTGTGTTATCCATCAAAATTATCTCCAGCATCCTATCTGACTGTGTGGCTATTCTAGTACATGTGAAAGATGATACTACAAAAACAGAAAACGTATGCTCTTTCTTTCTCTTTTCTTCCACCAGATCTAATGTGTTATATTCTCCTACATTCAATTAAAGAGGCAATCTGCAGTTCAAATAATAACTCCCAAACCCCCGCCACAGTTTTGGTGAACAGGTGAGGGATGGAGCTGGAGAAATGCATCCACTCTCCTAGACAGAGCTAAGGATGCAATGGACTGGTCATCCATGATATCAAAATTGTTGTTTTAACCATGTTTTGAGGCTATACAGTTTTGTCTACAATTATATTGTTTACAAACAATGGATTAAAACAAGTTTATATTTTGGATTCTGATGGGGTTAGACAGTAAGGTCGTGAGGCATGAGGATCGTTTTATTCAGGAATAATTTGGCTATACATTTAAATTTAAGCTCTGAACAACAGTTTTCAAATGAAAAGTGGGTTATCACTGGAGTTGTTTTTTTTCTCAAGATTTTATATGTTAGGATGAAATGTACCTTTCTTTTGTGGCAGAACATGCTTTCCTCAATGTGGATGAGGACATTCTGCCCATTCTCTGTCCTTTTCTCTTTTGATGCTTTTGAGAAAGATACTCCAAAGTTTTTGCCATCCTGGAGGGCATTTCCACTTGCCACATTCCAGGGCGGCAGGGTAGCCTAGTGGTTAGAGCGTTGGACTAGTAACCGGAAGGTTGCAAGTTCAAACCACCAAGCTGACAAGGTACAAATCTGTCGTTCTGCCCCTGAACAGGCAGTTAACCCACTGTTCCTAGGCCATCATTGAAAGTAAGAATGTTCTTAACTGATTTGCCTAGTTAAATAAAGGTAAAATAAATAAAATTCCCAAACCTTGTGAGAATCTAGACACATTCAATTAAACAAGGTGCAATTTCAAAATTTGATGCTGGATCAGCAGTTTTACTCTTGTTATGTCAGTCAATTAGCCCATGTCAGCTAACATTTTTAGATAACAGGCCGCTAAATTGATTTAGCAATCTAAACTTGTTTTCATGGTCGAATTACCGGACGTGGAACCCCATTGAGTTTGTTAGTCTCACACAGATATATTAAAAACGGCAAACATTTCTCTCCACCCTATGGCAAAATTTGTACAAGGCTCGTACAGACAGTGGCAAGTCACATTCAAGTACTTTTTCAAGCACTAATATTTATTTTAGGACCATCAATTTGTAATAATTAATATTATGCAGTTGCCACCAAATGGCAGTATATTGCCACAACCTCAATAAGAAAAAGAATTGTATTCATCACTGCTTTACAAGTTCTGCTCAATAATACTTGTTTCTACTTAATTACTACATATACATGAGTGGTACTGATGATTGTCATTTGAGTAATGAAGAGCAGAGTTATGGGACATGACTACTGATGAACACACATTTCGTATTCGCATTACTACACAATTCCAGTTCAATTACTGTTTTTATTTGGGAATCTACAACTTCATAGCTACAAAAAAAGTATCTTGCTTTCGACTGGCAGCTTTAGCGTTGTGAGAAGGGCGGGTGGGCTCTGTGAGGAAAACGGGATGAGAACGGTCACGTATACTCTCTCTCCGCCCTCTAGGTCATCAGGCTGCTAATTATTCCGCACACCTGTCACCATCGTCAAGCGCACCAGCGCCTCATAACACTCACCTGGACTCCGTCACCTCCTTGATTATCTTCCCTATATCTATCACTCCTCTTGGTTCTTTCCTCGGGTGTTATTGACGCCGTTTCATGTCGGTACGTGTTTCCTGTTTGTTTATTAATTAAAACACTCACTCCCTGTTCTTGCTTCCCGACTCTCAGCGCAAAGAATGGCCACCAGAATGGCAGGAGCACGGCTACCGCTTGATAAAGTGGAATGTCGCAGGGGTCCCGTGAATGAGGCGTTTGGTAAAAAATCTCCGGATGTTGTTGCAGAGAAAAAGTCACAATGAAGAACTGGCGCTAGCACATGATGCAGCATTGTCTTTCCACTTCGTGTGGCTCTTCATGGCGGATTCACCCATGCTTGCAAAGTCTGACGCATTTTATTACACCTTACATGGTGCGGGATAGGTTGAGTCCAGTGATGTAGTGGGAGGGAGTGGGAGGTGGATAAATACTGAACACAAATATAAAACGCAACATGTGAAGTGTTGGTCCCATTTTCATGTTGCCACAAAAAGCAGCATTGAATCCACATTTGCCCGGCATTGTAGCTATCAATGTGAAGTTCTGTACATGCCTGGCAGTGTGGGTGGAATGACCGACCTCAACTGGCAACCACAGCGCGAAACAACTGAGGTAATACAACTAGGTAACCTTACGAAAAAATAGAGTGCTTTTGAAACTGCAATCCACTGTGGTATTTTGGACACAGTAATTGCAGAATAAATGAACAGCATTTATACTGCACTGTAACTGTAGTAAAAAATGGGACACAGTATTTGCAACATGCTGCACTCTGACTGCAATTTCTTTTCTTAAGGGTAACGTGAACTCTTACATCGCCTTGGTCCGTACATTATTTTAGCGCCCCAAAAACGTAACACTTCCAGATCAACTGTAATGTCAATACCAGTGTAAAGCACAATTTCTCCCCTTTCCAACATAATCCATTACATGACCTAAACACTACCCGTTTCTGCATAATTCAAGATGGCAATGAGCCCCTTCGGGTCTTTTTAAAAATGGCGGGTGGGGAAGTGAAACTAATGAGTGATAGAGAGAAGGAGAAATGTCATGTGGGAAAATAGCTTTTTTTTCACTCGATCTGTCCAACTTATCACCTCTAAAATGTAAATAAAACACTATAAAGAGTTTATATATTGTGTCATTACATACCTATTTGAAGGTTTGTGTCGAATTTGAATGGGTTTTTTAGGGCTAAGTGATCTTAGAAGTAAACAGCGGCTTTGAGAATGATGATCGCATGCAATGATGCCGCAAAAAATTACTAGGTATCCCCCCTTACCCCCGTCACTGTCAATTACTTGATTTTAAAGGATGAGAGAAGTGCTACACCTGGTGGAGCGAGATTGTAAGACAGAAATAGTTGCTTTATGCGTGCTGTACGTCACGACATGACACGCCACAATGTAACAGAGGGTCTGTTTTTTTCAACTTTTCTCTACTATAGAGCCAATACCATGTCGATCAACGCTTGAATAGAAACCTAGTTCACACCCCCGATTTTGACGTCAACACAGTCGCTACAATCCCATTAGTTTTCTTTGTAACCTCGTTTGAATCTTGTGCACATTTGTACAGAATGGGGTGAGTTTACGTTAGTCTGCCTGGAAATTCATTTGCAAGACCTATAAATGTTTCTATTTTTCATGAACATATTTGATCATTATCTGTTCTCTCATTTTAATTCAAGTACTTTTCAAGTACCAACTTGAGAAAATGTCAGATTTGTATTCCAGTACTTGAATTTCAGACTTCAAATTCAGGTATTTTAAGCACCATGTGCAAAGCCTGTGTGTAGAATTACATGAAATGAGTTATGTACACAGACGGTGACCTTCGCCCACGCCTACAAAGCACTGCTTTCCCGCAGTTGTTTTAATGTAACAACGAGAGTAATCACTACCCGGTAGTGCTACGCGAGAGTTGTGTTGGCTACACTAGCTAGCTACTTCCCTCGTCGTAACGTCAACAGAACTGCGAGAAAAACAGTGCTCGGCAGGCGGGTAAGAAGGAAACTGTTTACTGGTCTCCCCTAGTTAGCTAGCAGCCTTCTTTGGTTAGGTTTTATGGCAGTTGGCATCCGACATTGGTTCATTACTGCCACCTACTGTGTAAGCCAGAGACAGCGCTAGTAGCCTCAATGGCAGTGGGTATATGGTCTCAAATCCGATTCCAAAGTTGAACGGGCACAGGTCAGCGTGATGGCACGCATATTAAACTTGAGAGCTTGCAAGTGTGACTGAGCTAGCAGGCCTGCATTTCCACACACAGTAAATTAATTTGAGAGCATAGATTTTTGTTTGCCTGAAGAAATGTTTAGTACATGTCAAGATGTCAAATTACTGCCCAGGTCCCCACGCTTTAATCCCTCACATTAATTTTCCAATTTGCTCTCCAAAATAAATGTTGCATATGCAACTGTTTACTCTAATTCTAGCCAATGATGGTAGCAGTCTACTGAAACACCATTGGTCAGGTTTTTGGACCAATCACAGCTTGACTGCTCACTAACCTGATTTTTACCATGGTGGGGTGAAAGGTGAACGATGGCTGACAATAAGAGTTAAGTTCGATAGCTAGTTTTAAAAAACAAGTCATCTTATGCCTTACACAACTCAGCACATATGTATCGCTCCCCTTTCCTCAGTTTTCCTCACTTTTGTTTACATTTTTACCAATGTCTATGGACTGTACAAGGATTTTAAGTTGGGACTTTGATTTAATGCTAAATCTAATTCCATCTCCTGTATTGTTCTGCCTTCTCTATAGATTATGCTAATGCCCCACCGTAAGAACCTGGAGATCTTCACTGGTTCTGAGGGCGGTGACGTGGCCACAAACAGTGCCTGGGACACTTTCAGCTCTACCGCTGTCTAGAGAGCAGTCAGAGGGTGGTCAAGACATCTGCTGCAACTTTGTGTTAGCTCTGCTAACACCCTAACCCTGAGCCCTTCCTCACCACCTCCATCACAACAATTGATTGTCCAGCCTGCTGAGAGGTCCTGCACAACTCCAGGACAAGGAAGTGTGCGGGAAAGATTGTCAACCCCTTCCACCATCTTCCAAAGACTCCCTTTTGGCAAAGACCAAAACCTCCTGCCACCTGAACAGTTTCGTCCCCTGTGCTCTGGTCCTCTCTAACCGGCCACCTGGTCCACAATGATCCTCTCATCCATGGACTTTGCACTCTGTTCTAGTCATCCACAGACTATGCACCCTGCACTGTCATCCCAGAACTGCACATTGCTCTTTGCACTCTGCCCATCTCTTACATGTATTATGTATCGTCTAAGTATGTATATTCTGTTTATTATGGCAGCAGCATTTCACAGTCCAGTTCCTGTACATGCAATTGTATTTGGGGAATGAAGCTGATTCTAACATGTTTCTGGTTAATCATATGCTAGTTTACATTCTATTATTTGCGACTTGTTATGTTCTGTATCAGATTTGTGTCTTCATACAGTGCATTCGGAAAGTATTCAGACCCCTTGACTTTTTCCACATTGTTACTTTACAGCCTTATTCTAAAATCGATTATTGTTTTTTTTCTTCCTCAATACCCCATAATGACAAAGCAAAAACAGGTTTTTAGAACAAATTTCAAATGTAAAAAAAGAAAATGGCATTTACATAAGTTTTCAGACCCTTTACTCAGTACTTTGTTGAAGCCCTTTGGCAGCGATTATAGCATTGCGTCTAGGTTGGGTATGACGCTACAAGCTTGGCACACCTGTATTTGGGATGTTTCTACCATTCTTCTCTGCAGATCCTCTCATGCTCTGTCAGGTTGGATGGGGAGCATTGCTGAACAGCTATTTTCAGATCTCTCCAGAGATGTTCGATTGGGTTCAAGTCCAAGCTCTGGCTGGGCCACTCAAGGACATCGAGAGACTTGTTCCGAAGCCACTCCTACGTTGTCTTGGCTGTGTGCTTAGGGTCGTTGTGCTGTTGGAAGGTGACCCTTTGCCCCAGTCTGAGGTCCTGAGTGCTCTGGAGCAGGTTTTCATCAAGGATCTCTCTGTACTTTGCTCCGTTCATCTTTCCCTCGATCATGACTATTCTCCCAGTCCCTACCGCTGAAAAACATCCCCACAGCATGATGCTGCCACCACCATGTTTCACCGTAGAGATGGTGCCCAGTTTCCTCCAGACATGATGCTTGGCATTCAGGCCAAAGAGTTCAATCTTGGTTTCATCAGACCAGAGAATATTGTTTCTCATGGTCTAAGAGTCCTTTAGGTGCCTTTCGACAATCTCCCAGCAGGCTGTCATGTGCCTTTTACTGAGAAGTGGCATTCTACCATAAAGGCCTGATTTCTGGCATGCTGCAAAGATGATTGTCCTTCTGAAAGGTTCTCCCATCTCCACAGAGGAACTCTGGAGCGCTTTCAGAGTGAAAGCTCTAGGGAGAGTCTTGGTAGTTCCAAACTTCTTCCATTTAAGACTGATGGTGGCAACTGTGTTCTTGGGGACCTTCAATGCTGCAGAATTGTTTTCGGTACCCTTTCCCAGATCTGTGCCTCAACACAATCCTGTCTCGGGGCTCTACAGGCATTTCCTTCGACCTTATGGCTTGGTTTTTGCTCTGACATGCACTTTCAACTGTGAGACCTTATATAGATAGGAATGTGCCTTTCCAAATCATGTCCAATCAAATAAGTTTACTACAGCTGGACTCCAATCAAGTTGTAGAAACATCTCAGGGATGATCAATGGAAACAGGATGCACATGAGCTCGTAGCAAAGGGTCTGAATACTTATGTGCTTTTTTTGCAAACATTTCTAAAAATCTGTTTTCACTTCGTCATTATGGGGTATTGTGTGTAGATTGAGATTAAATTATTTATTTTATCAAATTTAGAATAAGGCTGTTACGTACGTCACCCCGCTCCTCCGCTCTCTCCACTGGCTTCCAGTTGAAGCTCGCATCCGCTACAAGACCATGGTGCTTGCCTACGGAGCTGTGAGGGGAACGGCACCGCAGTACCTCCAGGCTCTGATCAGGCCCTACACCCAAGCAAGGGCACTGCGTTCATCCACCTCTGGCCTGCTCGCCTACCTACCGTTGAGGAAGTACAGTTCCCGCTCAGCCCAGTCAAAACTGTTCGCTGCTCTGGCCCCCCAATGGTGGAACAAACTCCCTCACGACGCCAGGACAGCGGAGTCAATCACCACCTTCCGGAGACACCTGAAACCCCACCTCTTCAAGGAATACCTAGGATAGGATAAGTAATCCTTCTCACCACCCCCTTAATGATTTAGATGCACTATTGTAAAGTGGCTGTTCCACTGGATGTCAGAAGGTGAATTCACCAATTTGTAAGTTGCTCTGGATAAGAGCGTCTGCTAAATGACTTAAATGTAATGTAAATGTAACAAAATGTTGAAAAAGTGAAGAGGTCTGAATACTTTCCGAATGCATTGTATGCTGAAGAAAAATTGTTCACAATTTGCTTTACATCCCTGTTACTGAGCATTTCTTCTTTGCCAAGGTAATCCATCCACCTGACAAGTGTAGCAGGTCGAGAAGCTGATTTTAAACAGCATGATCATTACACAGGTGCACCTTGTACTGGGTACAATAAAATATTTAGATTTGTTACACAACACAATGCCACAGACGACTGAAGTTTTGAGGGAGCGTGCAATTGGCATGATGACTGCAGGAATGTCAACCATAGGTGTTGCCAGATCATTTTATGTTAATTTCTCTACCATAAGACGCCTCCAACATTGTTTCAGAAAATTTGGCAGTACGTCCAACCGGCATCACAATTGCAGACCACATGTAACTACGCCAGCCAAGGGACCTCCAAATCCGGCTTCTTCAACTGCGGCATCGTCTGAGACCATCCACCGGACGGACAGCTGATCAAACTGAGGAGTATTTATGTTTGTAATAAAATCATTTTGTGGGGGAAAAAAACGAATTCTGATTGGCTGGCCCTGGCTCCCAAGTGGGTGGGCCTATGCCCCCCCAGGTCCACCCGTGGCTGCACCCCTGCCCAGTCATGTGAAATCCATAGATTAGGGCCTCATGTATTCATTTAAAATTGACTGATTTCCTTATATGAACTTATATTTCCTTATCTTCGGTATACTTCCTTCGGTATATCATTCATTTTTTAAACTGGTACCGGGGGACCATCAGACGAGTCTTGTGAGGCCTTTGGGCGTCCTAGAGAAAAACATGTACATGTATGTGTTCATGAAAGTCTCATCTTTCCATAGAGGGGTCATCATAATTTTATTGGACTCTACAGATGATTTTGTGAGAAGACCGATCTTCAGGATGTCTCATGGTCTGACAAACACACTCTAGCTCTGTCACCTTTCACCGCAGATGCGGAAGTGCGACATAGGCGGATGTGGTGGATAGATACGCATCAATGGTATAAAACAGATATGTCTAGCTTAAAAATGACAGATGTTGTATTAGGCTAATTTGATATCCGCGGGGATGCGAACATCGACCTTATTAAGTAGTGATAACTTGTTTCCTCTGCTATAAGGGAGAGAAACAGAGCCAGACTGTACAGTGAAGCAGAGCCAGAGAGCATTATGTCAATAATAGGCAGCAGTAAATCACTTCAAATACTTAATCTTCTTTTTGACTGAGCTTGCCTGCTTTAATGGACCAATAGAATGATCCTACAACTAATACCGCCACTCTGGCAATCGAGGCACTAGAAAGCTAGCGCAAAACGCTCAAAGTATATGAAAGATTTCAAATACCCAGGTCTCATGTGTGTGTGTGTGTGTATCCTCTGTACTTTATGCTGCATGGTAATGATAACGTGTATTGAACTGAAGATGGCTGCCCCTTTGGCCCAGTGTGAATAACACTATCAGCCAGAGCAGGAAGTCATTAAGAATGCACATATTCCCACCGAGACACAGTGGCCACTAGGATGCTTATGCATGAAGAGGCTCTGTTACTGTTTGTATGTTTGTGTGTGTGCCCTAATCTAAGTGTGTGAGTGAGAGTGTGACATTGTCTGTGAGAATACTGTGTGAGAGAGAACGAGGGAAAGAATATTGTGTATCTGACAATGAGTCTGCCTGTGTATGTGGGCCTGTGTGCATGTATGACTGTTGGTCAACCATGTATGGTTGTTTGTGTGTGTGTTTGTCCTAGTCTTAGTGTGTGTTCGAGCCAATGGCAAGTTGAGCAAACTGAAGTGTTTTCTTCCCAGGTGTAATGCAAAGCAGCAACATCCTGAAATATATGTAGATATCTTTGTAAAAAAATGGCTTGACTTACTGCAATCCTCCCTATATAAAAAGCACATGAATCCACAAAGGTGTGATTCCTGAGTAAATTCAGCAATTATATCCCATCATGCTTATAGTCATGTAGAAACATGCCCATTATTAACATGCCCATTATTGTGTGTGTGTGTCTTGGGCATCTAAAGCTAATTTCCTGCATTTTCACTATTGCTGTACTTGACAATAAAAAGTCTTTGTCGACCAAGAGTAGACTTTTCTTTTGACCAATCGATTGGTTAACATTTTAAAATGTGTATTTTTCATTATATAGAAAAACTATGTGTTTTAATAAAATCAACTATACTTGTCTGATGCTTTGAGCAGGCTGATTAACTAATTAAGACACACGAATAACTCAAAAGGGATCCAGAGATCAAGATAGCCTAACCGCTACTGCTGGCCTTCACATATTCTGTTAAGCTCCTGAAGTTGCCGGTAATAGGCTATACCACGGATCGGCAACCTTGTCCACTGGGAGTGCCAATTCATCTTACAATTTCTACCAAACTGCATGCCAGTTATGATTTTCATTGCACTTTTTCAAGAAATAGTTACAAAGACTATTATAAATTAAATCACAATCATTGTCTGTGGTTCGTCTACAGCTTATCTAAATTCTAAATCATACAAATCTAAAAGTAACTTGTATTGCCATTGTCAAGTATGTAAAAATATCCTACATAAAGCCAACATATAAAAACATTGCAACCTGCAGGCAGAAAATATCCTGATAAAAATAAATATCCTATAAATCACGTTGGATGTGCATGGCCTGTCTGCAACGAACTTGAAACATTGTATAAAATATTCTGGGCCCTCAGAGTTACCCAGGCCAGTGTTCTCTGGACAGACTCAGCTGTAGGCTATTTGTGCAAGAGATAAGAAGTAATCAGTTATTTTATTATGCTTTCACTGGGCTTTTCCACAGAGCATAACATTTTCCCCTTTCATCCCGAGTGGTTATCAAAAGTGAGAGAGCTGGAAATATTGTTCAAATACTTTGAAGAACTATTGTCATTCTCAGTTGATTCAGAAAACAGAATGTGTTTACTTGTTGTTTAAGGTGAATATTTTTTTAAAGAAGCTACATACAGTGCCTTGCGAAAGTATTCGGCCCCCTTGAACTTTGCGACCTTTTGCCACATTTCAGGCTTCAAACATAAAGATATAAAACTGTATTTTTTTGTGACGAATCAACAACAAGTGGGACACAATCATGAAGTGGAACGACATTTATTGGATATTTCAAACTTTTTTAACAAATCAAAAACTGAAAAATTGGGCGTGCAAAATTATTCAGCCCCTTTACTTTCAGTGCAGCAAACTCTCTCCAGAAGTTCAGTGAGGATCTCTGAATGATCCAATGTTGACCTAAATGACTAATGATGATAAATACAATCCACCTGTGTGTAATCAAGTCTCCGTATAAATGCACCTGCACTGTGATAGTCTCAGAGGTCTGTTAAAAGCGCAGAGAGCATCATGAAGAACAAGGAACACACCAGGCAGGTCCGAGATACTGTTGTGAAGAAGTTTAAAGCCGGATTTGGATACAAAAAGATTTCCCAAGCTTTAAACATCCCAAGGAGCACTGTGCAAGCAATAATAGTGAAATGGAAGGAGTATCAGACCACTGCAAATCTACCAAGACCTGGCCGTCCCTCTAAACTTTCAGCTCATACAAGGAGAAGACTGATCAGAGATGCAGCCAAGAGGCCCATGATCACTCTGGATGAACTGCAGAGATCTACAGCTGAGGTGGGAGACTCTGTCCATAGGACAACAATCAGTCGTATATTGCACAAATCTGGCCTTTATGGAAGAGTGGCAAGAAGAAAGCCATTTCTTAAAGATATCCATAAAAAGTGTCGTTTAAAGTTTGCCACAAGCCACCTGGGAGACACACCAAACATGTGGAAGAAGGTGCTCTGGTCAGATGAAACCAAAATTGAACATTTTGGCAACAATGCAAAACGTTATGTTTGGCGTAAAAGCAACACAGCTCATCACCCAGAACACACCATACCCACTGTCAAACATGGTGGTGGCAG
Organism: Oncorhynchus masou masou; assembly: GCF_036934945.1. NCBI lineage: Eukaryota > Metazoa > Chordata > Actinopteri > Salmoniformes > Salmonidae > Oncorhynchus > Oncorhynchus masou. Next base: position 43,479 of record NW_027016750.1, read on the forward strand.
CATCATGGTTTGGGCCTGCTTTTCTTCAGCAGGGACAGGGAAGTTGGTTAAAATTGATGGGAAGATGGATGGAGCCAAATACAGGACCATTCTGGAAGAAAACCTGATGGAGTCTGCAAAAGATCTGAGACTGGGATGGAGATTTGTCTTCCAACAAGACAATGATCCAAAACATAAAGCAAAATCTACAATGGAATGGTTCAAAAATAAACATATCCAGGTGTTAGAATGGCCAAGTCAAAGTCCAGACCTGAATCCAATCGAGAATCTGTGGAAAGAACTGAAAACTGCTGTTCACAAATGCTCTCCATCCAACCTCACTGAGCTCGAGCTGTTTTGCAAGGAGGAATAGGAACAAATTTCAGTCTCTCGATGTGCAAAACTGATAGAGACATACCCCAAGCGACTTACAGCTGTAATCGCAGCAAAAGGTGGCGCTATAAAGTATTAACTTAAGGGGGCTGAATAATTTTGAATGCCCAATTTTTCAGTTTTTGATTTGTTAAAAAAGTTTGAAATATCCAATAAATGTCGTTCCACTTCATGATTGTGTCCCACTTGTTGTTGATTCTTCACAAAAATACAGTTTTATATCTTTAATTTTGAAGCCTGAAATGTGGCAAAAGGTCGCAAAGTTCAAGGGGGCCGAATACTTTCGCAAGGCACTGAAGCTCATTAGTGGTGGTGAGTTAAGACAATCAAAAATACTATCAGACATCCCAAATTGGCACATTTACAGGCCTAAATTTGCATGCAATTCAGGTATACTAGTCCTACTTCAATATGCCTAATCAGGTAAAGTTCACCTCACAAACTGGTCTTCCTTGGCTATCTGACCCTGCTGAGACCCATGTCACCATCTGATCCTGCTCAGATGAGGCATGACAAAGAATTACCTTGGTGTACATTTATACATTATATTATCCAATAACAGAGTCAATGGTTCAATAATGATCTCAGACTGTAACCTACCCATCAACTCAGGGTGGATCTTTGTATCCATTCACTGATTGTTATGGTATACTGCAAAATTCACCTGAGCTCTGTAGACTGGTCTTCCCTGGCTGTCTGACCCTGCTGGGACACCTGTCACCATCTGATTCTGCTAAGACATGATGAGCATAGTGTTGTGTACTGAATGTGCACCATGACAGTGAAGCCTGTAGAGCTTTATATACCATGTGACAAGTAGGGAATTACCTAGATAAACTGACAGATCAATAACGTTACATTGCTATACTGACTCTAATAAAAACTCACATTGCTGTCAAAAGTCAGAATATTGGTCTTCAATCGTTTGGCCATTGGTTTCATTGTTTGATTCAGGTCTAGTGTGATTGAGGCAAGAATAATAGCTAAAGTTAATGAGCTAGCTAGCTAATGTTAGCCAACTTTTGGCTAGCTCTAATGGTAGCTACATCAACTGTCAAAAACTAGCAAAGTTAATTTACTTCTGTTAAAAACGGGACAAAACAAAGGCTAAAACATATTTTCATACACGCAACTGCTACTAGATACTGCTGCCTGACAGATAGCTAGAGTTGAATTGACTATGGTAGCTACTAGCAAGCATCCCCTCTCGACTTCAGACAAAACTTTAGTTGAGAGGGGATGAAACATTAAGCTACCGTTACATGTCAATTACACTGCTAGCTAAGGACTGGGAATAATTATTTTTTCTGTTAAATCAAAGATCAGTTACCTTGCCAGCTACATTAGTCAAATAAAGAGTAGCCAGTTCCTGCTTTGCTTACTTCTACAACTCAGAGAAAAAGTACAGCTGCCTCTGTTCACACACTCTGTGGTCCACGGGAACCTAAATCCAGCCGTCTGAATCTGCAAATCTGCCTCCCGACCACTCTGTGGTGTCCGCATGGTCCAAAAGCACACTGTAGCCACTTTTTGTATCACAGTGCAATGACAAAACTGGGGGGTGACAAAAATGCAATTTAAGAATGTGAGGGGGTCGTGTCCCCGGTTTCACAGTGAAAGTTGCTCCCCTGCGCATATGTGCTGCATGATCACTCACACACACACACACACACAGACAGACAAATCAAATCTTATTAGTCAGATGCGCCGAATACAACAGGTGTAGTAGACCTTACAGTGAAATGCTTACTTACAAGCCCCTAACCGACAGTGCAGTTTCAGAAAATACGGATAAGAGTAAGAAATAGAAGTAACAAGTAATTAAAGCAGCAGTAAAAAATAACAATATATACAGGGGAGTGCCGGTACAGAGTCAATGTGCGGGGGCACCGGTTAGTTGAGGTAGAGTTAATTAAAGTGAGGTAGAGTTAATTAAAGTGACTATGCATAGATGACAACAGAGAGTGGCAGTGGTGTGGAGAGGGGAGGGGAGGGGGGACAATGCGAATAGTCTGGGTAGCCATTTGACTAGACGTTCAGGAGTCTTGGTGCTCCGGTACCGCTTGCCGTGTGGTAACAGGGAGAACAGTCTATGACTAGGGTGGCTGGAGTCTGACAATTTTTAGAGCCTGCCTCTGACACCGCCTGGTATAGAGGTCCTGGATGGCAGAAAGTTTCGCCCCGGTGATGTACTGGGCTGTTTGACCTACCCTCTGTAGTGCCTTGCGGTCGGAGGCCGAGCAGTTGCCATACCAGGTTGTGATGCAACCAGCTCTCAATGGTGCAGCTGTAGAACCTATTGGGGATCTGAGGCCCCATGCAAATCTTTTCAGTCTCCTGAGGGGGAATAGGTTTTGTCGTGCCCGCTTCACTACTGTCTTGGTGTGCATGGACCATGTTAGTTTGTTGGTGATGTGGACACCAAGGAACATGACGCTCTCAACCTGCTCCACTGCAGCCCCGTCGATGAGAATGGGGGCTTGGTCCTCTTTTTCCTGTAGTCCACAATCATCTCCTTTGTCTTGATCATGTTGAGGGAGAGGTTGTTGTCCTGGCACCACACGGCCAGGTCACTTACCTCCTCCCTATAGGCTGTCTCGTCATTGTTGGTGATCAGGCCTACCACTGTTGTGTCATCGGCAAATTTAATGATGGTGTTGGAGTTGTGCCTGATCGTGCAGTCATGAGTGAACAGGGAGTACAGGAGGGGACTGAGGGGGCTGAGCACCCACCCCTGAGGGGCCCCTGTGTTGAGGATCAGTGTGGTGGATGTGTTGTAACCTACCCTTACTACCTGGGGGCAGCCCGTCAGGAAGTCCAGGATCCAGTTGCAGAGGGAAGTGTTTAGTCCCAGGGTCCTTAGCTTATGATGAGCTTTGAGGGCACTATGGTGTTGAATGCTGAGCTGTAGTCAATAAATAGTATTCTCACATAGGTGTTCCTTTTGTCCAGGTGGGAAAAGGCAGTGTGGAGTGCAATAGAGACTGCATCATCTGTGGATCTGTTGGGGAGGTATGCAAATTGGAGTGGGTCTAGGGTTTCTGGGATGATGGTGTTGATGTGAGCCATGACCAGCCTTTCAAGCACTTCATGGCTACAGACGTGAGTGCTACAGGTTGGTAGTCATTTAGGCAGATTACTTGAGTGTTCTTGGGCACAGGCACTATGGTGGTCTGCTTAAAACATGTTGGTATTACAGACCCGGACAGGGAGAGTTTGAAAATGTCAGTGAAGACCCTTGCCAGTTGGTCAGCACATGCTCGCAGTACATGTCCTGGTAATCCGTCTGGTCCTGCAGCATTGTGAATGTTGACCTGTCTAAAGGTCCTACTCACATCGGCTGCAGAGAGTGTGGCCACACAGTCTTCGGGTACCGCTGGTGGTCTCATGCCTGTTTCAGTGTCATTTGCCTCGAAGCAAGCATAGAAGTAGTTTAGCTTGTCCAGTAGGCTCGAGTCACTGAGCAGCTCTTGGCTTGTGCTTCCCTTTGTCATGGTTTGCAGGCCCTGCCACCTCCAACGAGCGTCAGAGCCGGTGTAGTATGACTCGATCTTGATCCTGTATTGGCGCTTTGTCTGTTTGATGGTTCATCGGAGGGCATAGCGGGATTTCTTATTAGTTTCCGGGTTAGAGTCCCGTTCCTTGAAAGCAGCAGCTCTAGCCTTTAGCTCAGTGTGGATGCTGCCTGTAATCCATGGCTTCTGGTTGGGGTATGTACGTACGGTCACTGTGAGGACGACGTCATCGATGAAGCCAATGACAGATGTGGTGTACTCCTCAAAGCCATTGGAGGAATCCCGGAACATATTATAGCAAAACAGTGCTGTAGCTTAGCATCTGCTTCATCTGACCACTTTTTTATTGATCTAGTCACGGATGTTTCCCGCTTAAATTTTAGCTTGTAAGTAGGAATCAGGAGGATGGAATTATGGTCAGATATGCCAAAATGGAGGACGAGGGAGAGCGTTGTATCTCTGTGTGTGGAGTATAGCTGGTCCAGAGTTATTTTCCCTCTGGTTGCACATAAATCTTCTTCAGGCTAGGGTCTATTTTTCTTCACTTCCTGTCTGACTGACGTGCCCAAAGTAAACTGTCTGTTGCTCACGCCCAGAAGCCAGGATATGCATATAATTGGTACCATTGGATAGAAAACACTTTGAAGGTGTAGAAATATTAAAATAATGTATGAGACTGTAACACAATAGATATGGTAGGAGAAAATCCAAAGAAAAACCAACCGGAAATTCTATTTTTCTGTATGCCCATGCTTACATTGGAAAGTATAGTATATTCAAATCTAGCTCCCAGATTGCAATTCTTATGGCTTCCACAAGATGTCAACAGTCATTGTTCAAGGTTTCAGGCTTGTTTCTTCCGAAACGAGGAAGAATTATGGGTTTTAGTACTGGGACTCAGAGTAGGAAATCAGTCTGTGCTCACGCGACGAAGAGGACGCGCACCTGCTAATATCGTTTTCCTATTGAACATACCTCTTTCCATATTAAATATTATAGTTTAATTACATTTTAGGGTCCCTGAGGATTAAAAAGAAACGTATTTTGACTTATTTTAACAAAGTTTAGCGGTAGCTTTTTGAATTTCTTTCTCTGCATGTTTAACGAGTGGATTACTCAAATCGATGGCGCCAACTAAACTGACTTTTTGAGTTATAAAGAAGGATTTTATCCAACAAACCGACACTACATGTTGTAGCTGGGGACCTTTAGATTGCAAATCTAAAGGTCCTGTGTGGCTCAGTCGGTAGAGCATGGCGCTTGCAACGCCAAGCGTCGTGGGTTCGAATCCCGCTGGGACCAAATGTCAGTAGTGGCCCCAGCCGAGATTTTCTAAATGGGATATATTAGGAAGATTTTCAAAATGTAAGTGAGTATTTCATTGCTATTTGTGATTTTATGAAGCCTGTGCCAGTGGGAACAATATGTGATGTGGGGCACCATGCTCAGACAATCGCATGGCATGCTTTCGCTGTAAAGCCTATTGAAAATCGGACAGTGCAGTTAGATTAACAAGAATTTAAGCTTTTAACCGATATATATATAGATAGATAGATAGATAGATAGATAGATAGATAGATAGATAGATAGATAGATAGATAGATAGATAGATAGATAGATAGATAGATATATATGTGTGTGCCTAAATGTTTAATATCCATAATATTAATGATTATTTATTTGACTTGCGCGCACTCCAATTTCTCCGGAAGTTGTCGGAGTCCCACTCTAAGAGGTTTTAAGATGCTGATAGAAATTTGGTAAAACTGATTTAAGTTTCCCTGCACTAAGGTCCCCGGCTACTAGGAGCGCCGCCTCTGGGTGACTGATTTCTTATTTGCTTATGGCGGAATACATCTCATTCAATGCTATCTTAGTGCCAGCCTCTGACTGTGGTGGTATGTAAACAGCTATAAAGAATATAGATGAAAACTTTCTCGGTAGGTAATGATTTGGGTATGTCATTTAGGCGAAAATTGAAAAAGGGGCGGATCGTTATTAAGAGTTTAATGTCCCGTTGTTAGTTTAATCTTACCAGTAACTCACACATTTTAACGTCGAAAGATTGCATGTTTGCTAGCAGAATTTGAGGGGAGCGGGGTTTATTAGATCGCTTCCAACTCCTTAGAATGCAGCCCGCCCTCCGGCCTCTCTTTCTCCGCCTCCTCTCCACGCAGATCACTGGGGTTGGGGCCTGGTCCCGAGGGAGCCATATATCCTCCACCTCGAGCTCGTCAGTCATGAAAGAAGAAAAAGGATTCTGCTAGTCCGTGGTGAGTAATCGCTGTCCTGATGTCTAGAAGTTATTTTCGGTCATAAGAGATGCTAGCGGCAACATTATGTACAAAAATAGTAAAAAAAAAAAACAAGTTACAAATAACGCAGATAATCAAACAAAAAACACAATCGGTTGGGGCACGTAAAACGTCTGCCTTCTGCTCCGGCGCCATCTTATTTTCAAGCAGAACCTGTGTGACTCCATCCTTCTCTCCAGTCTCCTGAGTTTGTTTTGCCAGACGAAAGGTGTGTGAAGCAGGAAGAGAAAAGCAGCAGGGAGAAACAATGTGGTGCTTTTATTTAGAGTGACTGATATCTTTTTTGTCTGAATATATACAGTACCAGTCAAAAGTTTGGAAACACCTACTCATTCAAAGGTTTTCTTTATTTTTTACTATTTTCTACATTGTAGAATAATAGTGAAAACAACAAAACTATGCAATAACACATATGGAATCACGTAGTAGCCAAAAAAGTGTGACCAAATATATATTGTGTATATCAGTTAGAAGTTAACTTCTCGTAAGCATTACAGATATGTTAAAGAAAAACTAAAACAAGAATCAAATAATGCGCCGATATCCATGTGTGGGATACAGAACATAATCACCACCATAACTAAATATAGAAACTAGAAATACAGCCATTGAAATTAAATCACATTTTAAATTACAAAAGGGGGGGAAAAAAAGTTTGTAAAAATTCCTTTGGTATACATACATACATACATACATACATACATACATACATACATACATACATACATACATACATACATACATACATACATACATACATATATATATATATATATATATATATATATATATAGTGACCAAATATATATTTGCACACTCTTGGCATTTTCTCAACCAGTTTCACCTGGAATGCTTTCCCAACAGTCTTGAAGGAGTTCCACATATGCTGAACACTTGTTGGCTGCTTTTCCTTCACTCTGCAGTCCAACTAATCCCAAAACCATCTCAATTGGGTTAAGGTCGGGTGATTGTGGAGGCCAGGTCATCTGATTTAGCACTCCATCATTCTCCTTCTTGGTCAACTAGCCCTTACAGACTGGAGGTGTGTTGGGTCATTGTCCTGTTGAAAAACAAATCATAGTCCAACTAAGCGCACACTGTATTGCTGCATAATGCTGTGGTAGCCGTGATGGTTAAGTGTGCCTTGAATTCTAAATAAATCACAAACACCATCACCAGCAAAGCACCCCCACACCATTACACTTCCTCATCCATACTTCACGGTGGGAACAACACATGAGAAGATCATCCTTTCACCTACTCTGCGTCTCACAAAGACAGAGCGGTTGGAAACGGAAATCTCAAATTTGGACTCATCAGACCAAAAGGACAGATTTCCACCGGTCTAATGTCCATTGCTTGTGTTTCTTGTCCCAAGCAAGTATCTTCTTCTCATTGGTGTCCTTTTGTAGTGGTTTATTTGCAGCAGTTTGACCATGAAGGCCTGATTTACGCAGTCTCCTCTGAACAGTTGATGTTGAGATGTGTCTGTTACTTGAACTCTGTGAAGCATTTATTTTGTCTGCAATCTGTGGTTCAATGAATTGTACATTTCTGAGGCTGGTAACTCTAAATAACTCTGGGTCTTCCTTTCCTGTGGAGGTCCTCATGAGAGCCAGTTGTCGTGACTATCATTAATCTGATGACTTATTTATTTTATGAACTATGTTTATTTGTTACTCGATTTAAATTAATCATGTAACAATTAACTCATTAGGAATTTGAAGCACCACGAGAAAAGTTGTTTAACGTGTTACTGTCTCCCGACTTAAACTCTAAAGATATATATACATCTCATCAGTAACAATCAATTATTAATTATTTCCTCATCAGTCTCATTCTGAATGTCGCATAATCCCTGATTTCTGCAAGAACCCTAGCCCTTTTGAATATTCAGTACTACACAAATTGATTTAGTCATTTATTTACTAACTAACTAAAGAATAACAGAACATACACAGACATGAGATAAAAAGTCCCTAGTTGACTGACACAATATGACGGCTTTTTACACAATGACAGTAGGTGGGGAAAGATAAAGAGCAGGAGAATCAGAGTCAATTTATCGTTTGGGAACTACGCTCACAGTAACCAGAATATAGCACCCTAACCACCGCTCCTTCGGATTAGAAATTATTACATATATTTACTCGTAGATGTCTTTCTCTGTCATCTCTTTGTTAAAACCAATCGATCTGTCCATGGGTAGTGGCTCGATATAGGGCTCTGGTTGTCCACCAGAGGTCACAATGTCCTTCTTAGTTGTAGAGCTTCTCTGGTCTTGGAGTGTTCGTTAGAATAGCTAGTTCAGGCGTACCAACAGTTCTATCAGAGGGATTTTTCCTTCCCATCTTGTGTCTTTAGTCAACGTTGTAGGACCACTTTACATGCACAGCTGCAGACTGTAAATGTTTCTGGTCTCCTCTGTGATCTTCTTTACTCGTGTTGAGGTGGAGAGCTTCCATTTCAACGTGTAGTCCACCATCTCACGTCTTTTGGTATCAATAGTTGATTATTCAGGGTTCAGCTCCTGACCACTTTACACCCAGCAGTAACCCGGCAATATACTGGTCTCACCATTTTCAGCCGTCTAGCCACTGCTCCACTCTGTTTGGTCTGTAGAGTTTTAAGCATTTTTCATGCTCAGCTCGTGCTGTATGTTGGTTGGTCTTGTAGTTTTAACCATTCGTGATGTCCGACTTACAGCGTCCATCTGCTTGGTCTCAGTACAAAGTTTCTAACCATTTCAACTTGTGGACCACGGCCTAACGTCTTCTGGGTCTGGTATGTTAATTCTTAGCGAGTCCATTTAAGCACTCTGGCCTGAGGGGCGGTCCATCATGCCGTCACAATGTCTCTGCTGCATTCCTTTGGTGAATACTGAAAGGCAGAGAGGGAAAGTCCCCTCCCACTTATATTTACGACCCAGTGTTAAGGTGTCTAGCCAGGCACAGCCCCCCTTCTCCTCTTCTGTGGGACAGAGGGGGTCTGGCTATCTTTAAACATTTGCCTAGCTGATGGGTCCTTTGATCCACTGTCAGGAGAGTCATGGCACAGTTTCATCATAGAGCTTGATGGTTTTTGCAACTGCACTTAATGACTGACTGACCTTCATGTCTTAAATTAATGATGTACTGTTTCTCTTTCTTATTTGGGCTGTTCTTACCATAATATGGGACTTTGTCTTTCACCAAATAGGGCTATCTTCTGTATACCACCCCTACCTTGTCACAGCACAACTGATTGGCTCAAATGCATTAAGATGGAAATAAATTCCAAAAAATGAATGTTTAACAAGGCACACTTGTTAATTAAAATGCATTCCAGGTGACTACCTCATGAAGCCGGTTGAGAGAATTCCAAGAGTGTGCAAAGCTGTCATCAAGGCAAAGGGTAGCTACTTTGAATAATCTCAAATATAAAATATATTTTGATTTGTTTAACACTTTTTTGGTTACTACATGATTCCATATGTGTTATTTCATAGTTTTGATGCCTTCCCTATTATTCTACAATGTAGAAAATTGTTTAAAAAAATTAATGGTATGAGTGTGTCTGTCCAAACTTTTGACTGGTACTGTGTGTGTGTGTGTGTGTGTGTGTACATACACACAGTTGAAGTCAGATGTTTACATACACTTAGGGTTGGAGTCATTAACTTAGGTCTAGGCATCCTGTCAGCGGGACACTTTTCCGGTGAAATTGGAGAACACGCAATTCAAATTGTAAAAATTTGTGATATTAAACATCTAGGTACATACAAGTGTCTTATATCGGTTAAAAGCTTAAATTCCTGTTAATCTAACTGCATTGTCCGATTTACTATAGGCTTTACAGCAAAAGCATACCATGCCATTGTTTGAGGACGGCACAGGCTTCAACCAGCACAGGCTTCATAAAACAAATCAGAGGAAGATTTTCAAAAAGTAAGTGATTAAATAAGCACTTACTTTTTGAAAATCTTCCTCTGATTTGTAATCCAAAGGTTCCCAGCTGCAACATGCATGGTCGTTTTGTTAGAAAAATCCTTCTTTATATCCCAAAAAGTCTGTTTAGTTGGCGCCATGGATTTGAGTTCAACGTGCAGATAAAGGAATCAAAAAGCAAAGGACTAATTTTACTGTGGATATAGATACTTTTGTACCTGTTTCTATTGTTTGTATTGATTTGTATTGATTACTATTGTTTGTACTGATGAACGTGGTACCTTCAGGCATTTGGAAATTGCTCCCAGGATAAACCAGACTTGTGGAGGTCTACAATTTTGTTTCGGAGGTCTTGGCTGATTTCTTTAGATTTTCCCATGATGTCAAGCAAAGACACTGAGTTTGAAGGTAGGCCTTGAAATACATCCACAGGTACACCTCCAATTGACTCAAATGAGTACTCTATCAGAAGCTTCTAAAGCCATGACATAATTTTCTGGAATTTTCCAAGCTGTTTAAAGGCACAGTCAACTTCACTCCTGTGTTCCAAGGGTATGTTGTGTTAGCTAATCCAAGTTTATCATTTTAAAAGGCTAATTGATCATTATAAAACCCTTTTGCAATAATGTTAGCACAGCTGAAAACTTTTGTCCTGATTAAAGAAGCAATAAAACTGGCCTTCTAAAGACTAGTTTAGTATCTGGAGAATCAGCATTTGTGGGTTCAATTACAGGCTCAAAATGTCCAGAAGCAACAAACTTTCTTCTGAAACTTGTCAGTCTATTCTTGTTCGGAGAAATTAAGGCTATTCCATGCGAGAAATTAGACTGTCTAGTATGGGAAACAGACGCCTCACAAGTCCTCAACTCTCAGCTTCATTAAATAGTACCCACAAAACACCAGCCTCAACAACAACAGTGAAGAGGCTACTCCGGGATGCTGGCCTTCTATGCTGGCCTCCTTTATACCCCAGTGAAACAGGAAGCCATGAAGGGCCCCAATACAGTTAACAGAATATTCATGCAGATTTATTTTGTTTTATTTTATTCATAAGAATCTTTCGGGTTGGCAATACTTTCACACCTGTCTTTTTGAAAGAAAAATACATTACAAAATCTCTTTCTCTGAAACTAATAATATAATTTTCATTTGGCAGACAATATAGCTAAGTGTTTGTATTATTTATTTTATATACAGTTTTAAAGCATCTTTATCAAGGGTGTCAATACATTTGGAAGGAGAGAGAGCAAGAGAGAGAGTGAGAGAGTTTGAGTGTGTGTATTCTGTCTGTGTCCGGTTTAATTTTCTTTCTTCTAGTTTTTGAGGTTTTTACCGGAAGCCAACAGGAATGTGACTCCTACCATTTCTACCAGTAATCGACAAGGAGTTTTCTTCAATATTGCAGACCGTCAGAGGGGGGGTATAGTGGGGTGTCTATGGGGATTGTATGGGATGGAGTTTCTGTTTAAGTCAGGCACAATGCAGCAGAATCTCTGGCAGAGGCACTTTGTCATTGAGATGAAAATCCAGCACAGAGGGATTAACACACCCACACTGAACTGAGCTGAGATGCGCTTGTGTGCGCACACACACGCACACACACACACACACACACACACACACACACACACACACACACACACACACACACACACACACACACACACACACACACACACAGAGAGAGAGAGAGAGAGAGACACAGAGACACAATGATTGGAGTTGGAGGTCACAAATTTTGCTGCTCTGGGCAGATCTGATGAAGGTGGTGGGGGTGTCAAATTATATATTGATCTCACCTGTGTGTTTGAGTGTGTGGTATGTGCTGAATCTGGAGGAAATGGCACTTGCACAACAAGCAAGTAGCATGATGTCCGTTACACCAGGGCCAGATTAAGATATCTGGTCCCTCCCCCCGCCCAACCACCCACTATATGTCTATGACCACAACGCAACAAGCTATAGCCTATATTTGGCGCGCATGCTGCCCAAACTGTGGCCTTCCCAACTGTAGGCATACCTTTAAAACTTCTTATGGCTGTGATCCCGCTAACGGGATTGATATGACAACAGCCAGTGAAAGTGCAGGGCGTCAAATTCAAAACAACAGAAATCCCATAATTGAAATTCCTCAAACATACAAGTATTTCACACCATTTTAAAGATGCACTTCTTGTTAATTCCACCACAGTGTCCGATTTCAAATAGACTTTTCTGCGAAAGCACCACAAACGATTGTGTTAGGTCAGAGCCAAGTCACAGAAAAACACAGTCATTTTTCCAGCCAAAGAGAGGAGTCACAAAAATCAGAAATAGAGATAGAATTAATCACTAACCTTTGATGATCTTCATCAGATGACACTAATAGGACTTCATGTTACACAATACATGTATGTTTTGTTTGATAAGCAAATATCGCCTGCAATATAAGTTCTGTTATACTCACAGACAATATTTTTACAGTTTTGGAAACTTTAGAGTGTTTTCTATCCTAAGCTGTCAATTATATGCATATTCTAACATCTGGTCCTGAGAAATAGCCCGTTTACTTTGGGAACGTTATTTTTCCAAAAATGAAAATACTGCCCCCGAGTTCCAAGAGGTTATCTTTGCAAGATACCTGTATGAACATTGAGAGCGGGCTCCTGTGATCGAATAAAACAATTTGTTTTGGGGGGCTCTTGGGCCCCTGACGGGCTTTGGCCCAGCCCCTGACTCACGCAATTGACCAATCACAATTATTTATTATAAAGTCAATATTTTTAAAATGCTTTATTAATCAGTTACCCAACCAAGGCAGTGCCCCCCAGTTACCCACGTAGGCCCCTTCCTCCTCTCCTCCCCCCATCTGATGATTAGCACAGCGGCAGCAGGCAGCAGCAGGCTGTCTACACTCATTGAGAGCAGGCTCGAGTCCGCCCTCACACTGGATATAATATATACAGTATATATTTCCTCAATCTATATATATATTTTTAACCTTTTTTTGTCCTGTTGTTTATTTAGATTTTTTTTGCTGCTTCTTGGGCCCTCCACGTGCCTGGGCCCAGGGGCTTCAGCACTGGTTAACCCCTGCCTTAATCCGACCCTGCGTTATGCATGCATGTGTGCAAGTATGTGTGTGTCCTTGTATGTGTGTCTTTACCACCTGGCTGTTCTTTGTCTGTCTGTGTTTAACCACAGGGTCTCCACAGTAGAGAATTATTTCTCCCCTGTGGTTCTGTCAACTGAAGGCACACATGCAGACGTGCACACACAGTGTCAGAAAAAGTCTGGCTGGACCTTAACAGACCTGGGTTCAAATAAGGTCCAGGATCTGAGTATCTGGTATTTAAAATACTTTTTTTCTATGTAGTTGAACACAGCCCAAAACAAGCACTTTTGAGTTTTTAAATGGTTATTTGTAAAATAAAAAATAAAAATAAAATACTCTAATTTGGTCGCATATTCCTTGCATGCTGTGACTACCTCAAGCTTGTAACTCTATAAACTTGTTGGATGCATTTGCTCTTTTTATTATTATTTTTTGTCCAATATTAACTGAATGGTGAATCTATTATTAGCATTACATTGCCTTCAGATAGTATTCACATCCGTTGACGTTTTACACATTTTGCTGTTTTAAAGCATGAATTTAAAATTAATTAAATTGAGATTTTGTGTCATTGGAGTACACCAAATACCCCATTATGTCAAAGTGGAAACCTTTACAAATTAATTAAGTATTCAAACCCTTTGTTATGGCAAGCCTAAACACGTTCAGGAGTAATAATTTGCTTAACAAGTCACAATAAGTTGCATGGACTTACTTTGTATGCAGTAATAGTGCTTAACATAATTTTTGAATAACTACCTCATCTCTATACCCCACACGTACAGGTGAGCAGTGAATTTCAACACAGATTCAACCTCAAAGACCAGGGAGGTTTACCAATGCCTCACAAAGAGGGGCCAGTATTGGTAGATGGGTATAAAAAAATAGCTTTGAGCATGGTGAAATTATTAATTACACTTTGGATGGTGTATCAATACACCCAGTCACTACAAAGATACAGAAGTCCTTACTCATTTGCCGGAGAGAAAGAAAACTGCTCAGGAATTTCACCATGAGGCCAATGGTGACTTTAAAACAGTTACAGAGTATAATGGCTGTGATAGAAAACTGAGGATGGATCAATAACATTGTAGTTAATCCACAATACTAACCTAAATTACATAGTGAAGAGAAGGAAGCCTGTACAGAATAAAAAATATTCCAAAACATGCATTCTGTTTGCAATAAGGCACTAAAGTAAAACTGCAAAACATTTGGCAAATAAATGATCTTTATGTCCTGAGTACAGAGTGCAACTCTTCATTATTTCAAGCATGGTGGTGGCTGCAAATGTTATGGGTGTGCTTGACACTGGCAAGGACTAGGGGAAAAAAATTTAGGAGCAAAATCAACAGAATTGACCTAAGCACAGGCCAAAACCTAGAGGAATAACTGGTTCAGTCTGATTTCTAACAGATATTGGGAGACAAATTCACCTTTCAGCAAAACAACAACCTCAAACAATGTCAAATATTCACTGGAGTTGCTTACCAAGACGACATATGAGTGGCCTAGTTACAGTTTTGACTTAAATCGGCTTGGAAATATTAGGCAGGACTTGAAAATAGCTGTCTAGCAATGATCAACAACCAATTTGACAAAGCTTGAAGAATTTAAAGAATGTAAAATTATTGTACAATCCAGTTGTGCAAAACGCTTAGACTACCCAGAAAAACTCAGCTGTAATTACTGCCAAAGGTAACTAAGATATATTGACACAGGGGTGTGTTCTGTATTGTATTTTCAAAACATTTCCCCCAAAAATGATAAAACATGTTTTCACTTTGAATTGTGTATAGATTGGTGAGAGAAAATATATTTAGAATTCAAGCAGTAGCACAAAATGTTGAATAAGTCAAGGGGTAAGAGTACTTTCTAAATGCCCTAGAGCACCATGATTCACTATAGGGATGGTGCCAGGTTTCCTCCATATGTGATGCTTGGCATTCAGGACAAAGAGTTCAAACTTGGTTTTCATCACATCAGAGAATCTTGTTAGAGTCCAAGCCAGCTGTCATGTTACTAAGGAGTGGTTTCCATCTAGCCACTCTACCATAAAGGCCTGAGTGGTGGAGTAATGCAGAGATGGTTGTCCTTCTAGAAGGTTCTCACATCGCCACAGAGGAACTCTGGAGCTCTGTCAGAGTGGCCATCGGGCTTTTGTTCACCTCTCTGACCAATGCTCTTCTCCCCAGATTGCTAAGTTTGGCCATGGGGCCAGCTCTAGGAAGAGTCTTGTTGGATCCAAACTTCTTCCATTTAAGAATGATGGAGGCCATTGTGTTCTTGGGGACCTTCAATGCTGCAGGAATGTTTTTGTACCCTTCCCCAG
The DNA here is from genome assembly GCF_036934945.1 of Oncorhynchus masou masou. Taxonomy (NCBI): domain Eukaryota; kingdom Metazoa; phylum Chordata; class Actinopteri; order Salmoniformes; family Salmonidae; genus Oncorhynchus; species Oncorhynchus masou. The sequence goes on from NW_027016750.1 coordinate 59,033, forward strand.
ATCTGTGACTCGCCGCAATCCTGTCTCTGAGCTCTACGGTCAATTCCTTCGAACTCATGGCTTGAAAAGTGAAGGTGTCTGAATACTTTCAGAATGCACTGTACTCTTCCTACTTTTTTTCAGTGAAAGTACATGAATGGGTGTTAAATTGGCACACTCCACTTAGATCAGTGGTCACCAACCAGTCGATCGCAATTGACTGGTCGATCTCCAAGGCATTCCTAGTCGATCGCCAAACATTTCTATAAAAACCCAACGATAAAGCCTTGCATTCCTATTTTTAGTTATTCGTCTCGCGCTGTTGGCGGTAGGCGCACCCGATTCAGCTGTCAAGGACGCCGGGTATGTGAACTGTTCCCATTTTGAACCATTTCATGTGTCTGAAGGTACAAACTCTGCCCTCCGGCGGGCCCAGAGACCAAAGCAAGTGCACTATAAACAACGCTATCACTGTCAGAAGCAGCACTAGCATTGCCTGCCTTTCCCATAGCGACCTGCCCGAACAGATGATGCTAATCGAACTAATGACCAGAGGGTGTGGCTGGCAACGATGCCAATTGCATGAATGATCAGTCGGTTTGAATGTCAACGATGCCAATCTGGTAACCCTAGATTAGTCTGGACTACAGTATATTCTTGTGGATGGATGAAATAGTAGCCTATGAATAGATTTATCAAAATTATGTTTTTTATTAAATTGGTAACCCGTTGTAGAAAAGGAATTATAAACCGGGTGGTTCAAGTACTGAATGCTATTTGGCTTTAAAGTCATGGTATATCAGACTGTTTACCACATGTTTGAAAAAAACATTTATTTTTTACTGTTCTAATTATGCTAAGGATACAGCCCTTAGCCGTGGTATATTGGCCATATATCACAAACACTCGAGCTGCCTTATTGCTATGATAAACTGGTTACCTGCATAATTAGAACAGTAAAAGTAAATGTTTGTTATACCTGTGGTATATACCCTGCTCAAAAAAATAAAGGAAACACTTAAACAACACAATGTAACTCCAAGTCAATCACACTTCTGTGAAATCAAACTGTCCACTTAGGAAGCAACACTGATTGACAATAAATTGCACATGCTGTTGTGCAAATGGCATAGACAACAGGTGGAAATTATAGGCAATTAGCAAGACACCTACAATAAAGGAGCGGTTCTGCAGGTGGCAACCACAGACCACTTCTATGTTCCTATTCTTCCTGGCTGATGTTTTGGTCACTTTTGAATGCTGGCTGTGCTTTCACTCTAGTGGTAGCATGAGACGGAGTCTACAACCCACACAAGTGGCTCAGGTAGTGCAGCTCATCCAGGATGGCACATCAATGTGAGCTGTGGCAAGAAGGTTTGCTGTGTCTGTCAGCGTAGTGTCCAGAGCATGGAGGCGCTACCAGGAGACAGGCCAGTACATCAGAAGATGTGGAAGAGGCCATAGGAGGGCAACAACCCAGGAGCAGGACCGCTACCGCAGCCTTTGTGCAAGGAGGAGCAGGAGGAGCACTGCCAGAGCCCTCAAAATGACCTCCAGCAGGCCACAAATGTACATGTGTCTGCTCAAACGGTCAGAAACAGACTCCATGAGGGTGGTATGAGGGCCCAACGTCCACAGGTGGGAGTTGTGCTTACAGCCCAACACCGTGCAGGACGTTTGGCATTTGCCAGAGAACACCAAGATTGGCAAATTCGCCGCTGGCGCCCTGTGCTCTTCACAGATGAAAGCAGGTTCACACTGAGCACATGTGACAGATGTGACAGTCTGGAGACGCCGTGGAGAACGTTCTGCTGCCTGCAACATTACATTTACATTTACATTTAAGTCATTTAGCAGACGCTCTTATCCAGAGCGACTTACAAATTGGTGAATTCACCTTCTGACATCCAGTGGAACAGCCACTTTACAATAGTGCATCTAAATCATTAAGGGGGGTGGTGAGAAGGATTACTTATCCTATCCTAGGTATTCCTTGAAGAGGTGGGGTTTCAGGTGTCTCCGGAAGGTGGTGATTGACTCCGCTGTCCTGGCGTCGTGAGGGAGTTTGTTCCACCATTGGGGGGCCAGAGCAGCGAACAGTTTTGACTGGGCTGAGCGGGAACTGTACTTCCTCAATGGTAGGGAGGCGAGCAGGCCAGAGGTGGATGAACGCAGTGCCCTTGCTTGGGTGTAGGGCCTGATCAGAGCCTGGAGGTACTGCGGTGCCGTTCCCCTCACAGCTCCGTAGGCAAGCACCATGGTCTTGTAGCGGATGCGAGCTTCAACTGGAAGCCAGTGGAGAGAGCGGAGGAGCGGGGTGACGTGAGAGAACTTGGGAAGGTTGAACACCAGACGGGCTGCGGCGTTCTGGATGAGTTGTAGGGGTTTAATGGCACAGGCAGGGAGCCCAGCCAACAGCGAGTTGCAGTAATCCAGACGGGAGATGACAAGTGCCTGGATTAGGACTTGCGCTGCTTCCTGTGTGAGGCAGGGTCGTACTCTGCGGATGTTGTAGAGCATGAACCTACAGGAACGGGCCACCGCCATGATGTTGGTTGAGAACGACAGGGTGTTGTCCAGGATCACGCCAAGGTTCTTAGCGCTCTGGGAGGAGGACACAATGGAGTTGTCAACCGTGATGGCGAGATCATGGAACGGGCAGTCCTTCCCCGGGAGGAAGAGCAGCTCCGTCTTGCCGAGGTTCAGCTTGAGGTGGTGATCCGTCATCCACACTGATATGTCTGCCAGACATGCAGAGATGCGATTTGCCACCTGGTCATCAGAAGGGGAAAGGAGAAGATTAATTGTGTGTCGTCTGCATAGCAATGATAGGAGAGACCATGTGAGGTTATGACAGAGCCAAGTGACTTGGTGTATAGCGAGAATAGGAGAGGGCCTAGAACAGAGCCCTGGGGGACACCAGTGGTGAGAGCGCGTGGCGAGGAGACAGATTCTCGCCACGCCACCTGGTAGGAGCGACCTGTCAGGTAGGACGCAATCCAAGCGTGGGCCGCGCCGGAGATGCCCAACTCGGAGAGGGTGGAGAGGAGGATCTGATGGTTCACAGTATCGAAGGCAGCCGATAGGTCTAGAAGGATGAGAGCAGAGGAGAGAGAGTTAGCTTTAGCAGTGCGGAGCGCCTCCGTGATACAGAGAAGAGCAGTCTCAGTTGAATGACTAGTCTTGAAACCTGACTGATTTGGATCAAGAAGGTCATTCTGAGAGAGATAGCGGGAGAGCTGGCCAAGGACGGCACGTTCAAGAGTTTTGGAGAGAAAAGAAAGAAGGGATACTGGTCTGTAGTTGTTGACATCGGAGGGATCGAGTGTAGGTTTTTTCAGAAGGGGTGCAACTCTCGCTCTCTTGAAGACGGAAGGGACGTAGCCAGCGGTCAGGGATGAGTTGATGAGCGAGGTGAGGTAAGGGAGAAGGTCCCCGGAAATGGTCTGGAGAAGAGAGGAGGGGATAGGGTCAAGCGGGCAGGTTGTTGGGCGGCCGGCCGTCACAAGAAGCGAGATTTCATCTGGAGAGAGAGGGGAGAAAGAGGTCAGAGCACAGGGTAGGGCAGTGTGAGCAGAACCAGCGGTGTCGTTTGACTTAGCAAACGAGGATCGGATGTCGTCGACCTTCTTTTCAAAATGGTTGACGAAGTCATCTGCAGAGAGGGAGGAGGGGGGAGGGGGAGGAGGATTCAGGAGGGAGGAGAAGGTGGCAAAGAGCTTCCTAGGGTTAGAGGCAGATGCTTGGAATTTAGAGTGGTAGAAAGTGGCTTTAGCAGCAGAGACAGAGGAGGAAAATGTAGAGAGGAGGGAGTGAAAGGATGCCAGGTCCGCAGGGAGGCGAAGTTTTCCTCCATTTCCGCTCGGCTGCCCGGAGCTCTGTTCTGTGAGCTCGCAATGAGTCATCGAGCCACGGAGCGGGAGGGGAGGACCGAGCCGGCCTGGAGGATAGGGGACATAGAGAGTCAAAGGATGCAGAAAGGGAAGAGAGGAGGGTTGAGGAGGCAGACTCAGGAGAAAGGTTGGAGAAGGTATGAGCAGAGGGAAGAGATGATAGGATGGAAGAGGAGAGAGTAGCGGGGGAGAGAGAGCGAAGGTTGGGACGGCGCGATACCATCCGAGTAGGGGCAGTGTGGGAAGTGTTGGATGAGAGCGAGAGGGAAAAGGATACAAGGTAGTGGTCGGAGACTTGGAGGGGAGTTGCAATGAGGTTAGTGGAAGAACAGCATCTAGTAAAGATGAGGTCGAGCGTATTGCCTGCCTTGTGAGTAGGGGGGGAAGGTGAGAGGGTGAGGTCAAAAGAGGAGAGGAGTGGAAAGAAGGAGGCAGAGAGGAATGAGTCAAAGGTAGACGTGGGGAGGTTAAAGTCGCCCAGGACTGTGAGAGGTGAGCCGTCCTCAGGAAAGGAGCTTATCAAGGCATCAAGCTCATTGATGAACTCTCCGAGGGAACCTGGAGGGCGATAAATGATAAGGATGTTAAGCTTGAAAGGGCTGGTAACTGTGACAGCATGGAATTCAAAGGAGGCGATAGATAGATGGGTAAGGGGAGAGACATCCTCCAGCATGAACGGTTTGGCGGTGGGTCAGTCATGGTTTGGGGTGGCATTTCTTTGGGGGGCCGCACAGCCCTCCATGTGCTCGCCAAAGGTAGCCTGACTGCCATTAGGTACCAAGATGAGATCCTCAGACCCCTTGTGAGACCATATGCTGGTGCGGTTGGCCCTGGGTTCCTCCTCATTCAAGACAATGCTAGACCTCATGTGGCTGGAGTGTTTCAGCAGTTCCTGCAAGAGGAAGGCATTGATGCTATGGACTGGCCCACTCGTTCCCCAGACCTGAATCCAATTGGGTACATCTGGGACATCATGTCTCGCTCCACCCACAGACTGTCCAGGAGTTGGCAGATGCTTTAGTCCAGGTCTGGGAGGAGATCCCTCAGGAGACCATCCGCCACCTCATCAGGAGCATGCCCAGGCATTGTAGAGAGGTCATACAGGCACGTGGAGGCCACACACACTCCTGAGCCTCATTTTGACTTGTTTTAAAGACATTCCATCAAAGTTGGATCAGTCTGTAGTGTGGTTTTCCACTTTAATTCCACTCCAAATCCAGACCTCCTTGGGTTGATAAATTTGATTTCCATTGATAATTTTTATTTGATTTTGTTGTCAGCACATTCAACTATGAAAAGAAAAAAGTAGTTAATAAGAATATTTCATTCATTCAGATGGATGTGTTATTTTAGTGTTCCCTTTATTTTTATGAGCAGTGTATACACATTTCCATATATTTTTGTTATCTGCATGTGTGACATAACTCCACCAGTCCTATTTATGATATAATTTATAAAGATTATACTTTATACCAGGCTCTCAATACCCCAGACAACTGTTGCTGCAACACATGAGGTAGGGAGGATGGTCTCAGAGTCAGAAGGTGTAGCAGAAGAACTATACAGGCGAGAGAGAGCGTCCGGCTTCATATTCTTGAACCCAGGGCGGTAGGAGATGGTGACGTTGAATCTGGTCCAACGGGCCTGCTGTGCAGAGATATTATAAATTCTTATGGTCAATCCACAGCAAAAATGGATGTTCCGCCCCTTCCAGCCAGTGCCTCCACACCTCCAATACCATCTTGACCACTAGAAGTTCCCGATTTCCTACGTCATATATTTTTCTCAGCGGGGTTGAGATGATGGGACAGGAAGACACCGGGATGCAGCTTTTGGCCTGCCGATAACCTCCAGGAGGTCCTGGACTCCGCGGGAACGGCGCCACCTTAAGGCAATGTGAGTGCCAGAATGGGCTCCAATCCAGGATAGAATCAGTGGTCCAGTCAATAACGGGGTTGTGCCTCTGGAGCCATGAAAATTCCAAAACAACAGGAACATGGGGAGATTCAATGAGAAGACGCTGTATGTACTCACTGTGATTGCCCGACACACACAGGTTAATGGGCACCGTATTATGAGTGACCCTGCCAATGGTGCTCTGGCATCCGTAGGAACGGAGAGGAGTAGACGCTACCAGAGTAGTGTCCATAAAACTCTCATCAGCCCCAGAGTCAATGAGCCCCTGGAGAGATTTAGACCAGTCACCCCACAGCAGGATAACATTGAAGGGAGTACGAGTAATGGTGTATGGCCCATTGATGAGTCTGGTCTTTTACTGGACAGGTGGATTTGTAATGCCCTGTAGCACCATAATACAGGCAAATGTTGGAGTTAAGCCTATGTAATCATTCCTAAGGCGACAATCTAGCTCTGCCCCGTTGTATAGGCACAGTAGAAAACAAGCCACCTGTTCTATGTGAGAGAAATATTAAGCTATTACCTGATTTGTTTGATAATAATGTTTAACAATAATACTTAACAATCTTAGGAGTAGAACAATCCCTTATTGTTCCTAATCAATTCTATATTTGGGAAACTAACCCGGGTTGGGTGTTAAAACAACACCAGGTGCAGATAATCACAAGATTAACCAATCTGCATGGAGGTGTGGAACCAGCCATGACTAAGCATTCTTAGTGTCAGCTATATAAGAACAAGGATTACTCTGTAAAGGTTAACTTCTTGAGTGTAGGGGGCAGTATTTTTGTTTTTTGCAAAAAACGTACCCATTTGAAACTGCCTATTTCTCAGGCCCAGAAACTAGAATATGCATATACTTGTCAGATTAGCAAAGACAACACTCTAAAGTTTCCAAAACTGTCAAAATATTGTCTGTGAGTATAACAGAACTGATATTGCAGGCTAAAAACCTGAGGAAAATCAAAAGCTCCATGTTCCATAGCCTGCCTTCGCTCCATTTAAAGGAATATCAACCAGATTCCTTTTCCTATTGCTTCCTCAAGGTGTCAACAGTCTTTAGACATAGTTTCAGGCTTTTATTTTGAAAAATGATCGAGAAAGATAACATCGCGTCAGTGGATAGCTGGGTGTTGGCAGAGTTTTGCTTGCGCAACAGAGTGGGGCAGCCATTGTCTCTCCCTCTCCTATTGAAAAAGCGACAGTCCCGGTTGATATATTATCGATTATATATTTTAAAAACAACCTGAGGATTGATTATAAAAACGTTTCACATGTTTCTGTGGACATTACAGATACCATTTGGAATTTTCGTCTGCGATATCGTGACCGCTCGAGCCTGTAGATTTCTAAATATAACAAATGGAGGTATGTTGGATATAAAAATAATTTTATGGAACAAAATGAACATTTATTGTGTAACTGGGAGTCTCGTGAGTGAAAACATCTGAAGATCATCAAAGGTAAACGATTTAATCTATTGCTTTTCTGACTTTTGTAACCAATCTACTTGGCTGCTAGGTGTTTGTAATATTTTGTCTACTGAGAGATGTTCTTACATAAACGCTTGTTATGCTTTCGCCGAAAAGCTGTATTGAAATCTAACATGCCAGGTGGATTAACAACAAGCTAAGCTATGTTTTGCTATATTGCACTTGTGATTTCATGAAAATTAAATATGTTTAGCAATTTAATTTGAATTTGGCACACTACAATTCATTGGGTATTGATGAAAATGATCCCACTAACGGGATGGGTGCGTCAATAAGTTTTTTAAGCTCTCTGCAACACACCTTAGAGTGTGCCGTCGACCAGCTTCGTTATTGCAATAATTAATCAATGTAAAATAAAGATGATTGTATGAAGAAATGACAAAGTCTCTTTCAGTATACATGAATTTCCATGATACCCTCCCCATCCCAAGTTGGGCTGTCATCCCAATGACCGGCAGGCCACCCCTGTCCCCCGGATCCCTAGGGCCCCCCGAGAGGCCAGGACCCATCCTTCGAAAAGATCACACAGTGCCACCCACAGAACAGAAGCAAATCAACTGCTAAAAGCATTCCCAATGCTCTCAAGTCAATTTGCTTTATATGTATAGCTTTTGAAAAACTATATTCCAAAATCTTGACAGTTCATGCAAAGGATTGTTACCCATAACCAGGACTGCCATTGCATTACATTTTTGTCAAGCAATTATTATATTAGCAAACCATTTTTGTGATTCCTCCTATATTGTCCCTAACATCCTTACCCACTGGAAACAGATATGGGACACATCACGCACACATACTCTTACACACTCAACCCCTTTCCACCACAAAAAAAACTCACAGATGCTCAACGGTTGTTACATCCCAGATCCCAACTCAAGATAGGACTTGATTTACGAATGAATATACAGTTACAGCTGTTTAAGAAAGCTTGCGAGATTGTGCAAAAATTGGGAGATTTGATTAACCAATGTCAAGTCCTAGGTGATGATCAGAAACACCCGCTTCCCCTGAAGCACACACACACTGTTGTGACCCTTTTCCCAAGCATCTCTGTGCAGTCAGACCTGGACTTTTTTGTGCCAATCCTGGTGGGGATTCCGAGTGTGACCCCCTCCACATTGCCAGAACCACCACTACCTGGGTGGGGGTACCCCACCGGAATCAAATCGAAATCAAAATCAAATGTATTTATATAGCCTTTCTTACATCAGCTGATATCTCAAAGTGCTGTACAGAAACCCAGCCTAAAACCCCAAACAGCAAGCAATGCAGGTGTAGAAGCACGGTGGTTAGGAAAAACTCCCTAGAAAGGCCAAAACCTAGGATGAAATCTAGAGAGGAACCAGGCTATGAGGGGTGGCCAGTCCTCTTCTGGCTGTGCCGGGTGGAGATTATAACAGAACATGGCCAAGATGTTCAAATGTTCATAAATGACCAGCATGGTAAAATAATAATAATCACAGTAGTTGTCGAGGGTGCAGCAAGTCAGCACCTCAGGAGTAAATGTCAGTTGGCTTTTCATAGCCGATCATTAAGAGTTTCTCTACCGCTCCTGCTGTCTCTAGAGAGTTTAAAAAAGCAGGTCTGGGACAGGTAGCACATCCGGTGAACAGGTCAGGGTTCCATAGCTGAAGGTAGAACAGTTGAAACTGGAGCAGCAACACAACCAGGTGGACTGGGGAAAGCAAGGAGTCATCATGCCAGGTAGTCCTGAGGCATGGTCCTAGGGCTCAGGTCCTCCGAGAGAGAGAAAGAAAGAGAGAAAGAGAGAATTAGAGAGAGCATACTTAAATTCACACAGGACACCGGATAAAACAGGAGAAGTACTCAAGATATAACAAACTGACCCTAGCCCCCCGACACATAAACTACTGCAGCATAAATAATGGAGGCTGAGACAGGAGGGGTCAGGAGACACTGTGGCCCCATCCGATGACACCCCCGGACAGGGTGAAACAGAAAGGATATAACCCCGCCCACTTTGCCAAAGCACAGCCCCCACACCACTAGAGGGATATCTTCAACCACCAACTTACCATCCTGAGACAAGGCCGAGTATAGCCCACAAAGGTCTCCGCCACAGCACAACCCAAGGGGGGGCACCAACCCAGACAGGAAGATCACGTCAGTGACTCAACGCACTCATGTGACGCACCCCTCCTAGAAAGAGCACCAGTAAGCCAATGACTCCGCCCCTGTAATAGGGTTAGAGGCAGAGAATCCCAGTGGAGAGAGGGGAACTGGCCAGGCAGAGACAGCAAGGGCGGTTCGTTGCTCCCGAGCCTTTCCCTTCACCTTCACAGTCCTGGGCCAGACTACTCTCAATCATATGGCCCACTGAGGAGATGAGTCTTCAGTAAAGACTTAAAAGTTGAGACCGAGTCTGCATCTCTCACATGGGTAGGCAGACCATTCCATAAAAATGGATCTCTATAGGAGAAAGTCCTGCCTCCAGCTGTTTGCTTAGAAATTATAGGGACAATTAGTAGGCCTGCGTCTTGTGTAAGTGTAAGTATGCATCTTGTGTACGTGTAAGTATGTACGGCAGGACCAAATCAGAACGATAGGTAGGAGCAAGCCCATGTTATCCCCACCGGCTAGGTACAAGGTCGTTAAGGTTCTCATTAGCAGCTTAGAGAACTTCCTGGTATATTATGCTCTTGAGGGGGCTGTGCTGCTCTAGTAGGTCTTTGTCCACTTTCCTCTTTCTGTTTTGGCTGCATTTAGGCAACTTACAGTAAGGACTAAGGTATAGGGTTGGCAACCGTTCCGTCATGATAGAACAATAAATAAATAAATTAGATGTCTAATTTATTTTAAAATGTAGATCCCTCATATGCACAAAGTTGAAAGCTCTCTCACCCAACCCCTGCTCACCGACACATATTGGTTCTGGGACATGCAACCGTTCCCTTTCTCATCCACTTAGTGCCAAACTTTTCAAAACACAAAAACACACACCACACATTCCATCACAATACATCCACACATACTGTGCTTTCTATCTCTTCTGTTTGATAAAAAAAAAATATTTTGGTGACTTTAATATTCACATGGAAAAGTCCACAGACCCACTCCAAAAGGCTTTCGGAGCCATCATCAACTCAGTGGGTTTTGTCCAACATGTCTCCAGACCTACTCATTGCCACAGTCATACCCTGGATCTAGTTTTGCCCCATGTAATAAATATTGTGGATCCTAATGTTTTTCCTCATACTCCTGGACTATCGGACCACCATCTTATTACATTTGCAATCACCACAAATAATCTGTCTAGACCCCAACCAAGGATCATCAGAAGCCGTGCTATATATTCTCGGACAACCAAAAGATTCCTAGATGCCCTTCCAGACTTCCTCCACCTACCAAAGGACGTTGTACAAAAATCAGTTAACAACCTAACTGAGGATCTAAATTTAATCTTGCGTAATACCATAGATGCAGTCGCACCCTTAAAAACAAAAAACAGTTGTCGCAAGAAACTAGATCCCTTGTAAACAGAAAATACCCGAGCCCTGAAGCAAGCTTCCAGAAAATTGGAACGGAAATGGCGCCACACCAAACTGGGAGTCTTCTAACTAGCTTGGAAAGAAAGTACACTCAATTGTCGAAGAGCCCTCACTGCTGCTCGGTCATCCTATTTTTCCAATTTAATTGAGAAGAAAAAGAACAATCCAACATTTCTATTTGATACTGTCGCAAAGCTAATTAAAAAGCAGCATTCCCCAAGAGAGGATGCTTTTCACTTCAGCAGTGAACTTCTTTGATGAAAAGATCATGGTCATTAGAAAGCAAATTACAGACTCCTCTTTGAACCTGCATATTTCTCCAAAGCTCAGCTGTCCTCAGTCTGCCCAAAATTGCCAGGACTTAGGATCAATGGAGACACTCAAGTTTTTAAAATCCTACATCTCTTTCGCATTCATGAAAATAGTGATGGCATCTAAACCTTCAAGCTGCATACTGGACCCTATTCCAACTAAACTACTGAAAGAGCTACTTCCTGTGCTTGGCCCTACTATGTTGAACATACTACATGGCTCCCTATCCACCGGATGTGTACCAAACTCACTAAAAGTGGCAGTAATAAAGTCTCTCTTGAAAAATCCAAACCATGACCCAGAAAATTTTAAAAACTATCGGCCTATAATGAATCTCCCATTCCTCTCACACATTTTTAGAAAAAGCTGTTGTGCAAGAACTTACTGCCTTCCTGAAGACAAATAATGTATACAGAACACTTCAGTCACTTGTGAGGGTGGTAAATGACCTTTTAATGGCATTAGACCAAGGCTCTGCATCTGTCCTCATGCTCCTAGGCCTTTGTGCTGCTTTTGACACCATCGATCACCACATTCGTTTGGAGAGATTGGAAACTTTAATTGGTCTACAACAGGGGTGGGCAACTACAGTCCTCGGGGGCCTGATTGGTGTCACACTTCTTCTCCATCCCTAGCAAACACAGCTGATTAATCAAATTGCATTCCAAACTGAAGCTCATGATTAGGTGATTATTGGAGTCAGGTGTGTTAGCTGGGGATGGGGCAAAACAATGACACCAATCAGAACCTTGAGGACTGGAAATGCTCACTCCTGGTAGTCAAGTTCTTGCTTGGTTTTGATCTGTCTGAAAAATATCAGTTCATCTCTGTGGATGGTTTGTCCTCTGACAAATCGATTGTAAGTTTTGGTGCTCCTCAAGGTTCCATTTTAGGACCACTATTGTTTTCACTATATATTTTACCTCTTGGTGATGTCATTCGGAAACACAATGTTAACTTTCATTGCTATGCGGAAGATACACAGCTGTACATTTCAATGAAACATGATATTTCAGACAAGGAAGTGGATGTCGGAAAATGTTTTACTTTTAAACTCAGACAAAACCAAGATGCTAGTTCAAGGTCCCAAGAAACAAAGAGATATTCTGTTGGATCTGACAATTAATCTTGATGGTTGTACAGTCATCCCCCCCAAAATATGTGAACGACCTCGACGTTACTTTGGACCCTGATCTCTCTTTTGATGAACATATCAAGAATTATTTTTCCATCTTCGTAACATTGTAAAAATCAGAAACCTTTTGTCCAAAAATGATGCAGAAAAGCTAATCCATGCTTTTGTCACTTCTAGATTAGACTACTGCAATGCTCTACTCTCTACTACCCTGATAAAGAACTAAATAAACTTCAGTTAGTGCTAAACACGGCAGCAAGAATCTTTACTAGAACCAAACAATGTGATCATATTACTCCAGTTCTTGCCTCTCTACACTGGCTTCTTGTTAAGGCTAGGAATGTTTTACTGCTAACCTACAAAGCATTACATAGGCTTGCTCCTACCTATCTCTCCGATTTGGTTCTGCCGTACATACCTACACGTACACTACGGTCACAAGACGCAGGCCTCCTTATTGTCCCTAGAATTTCTAAGTAAACAGGAGGCAGAGCATTTCCGTAAAGGTTTTCCTCCTCTTCGTCTGAAGAAGAGAGGCGAGAAGGATCGGAGGACCAATATGCGGCGCGGTAAGTGTCCATGGTTCTTTTAATAAGAAATACTCAACAACTAAAAACAATAAACGTGGAACGACCGAAACCCAAAACAGTACCGTGTGGTGAAAAACACAGACACGGAAATAAACACCCACAAACAAACAGTGAAACCCAGGCTACCTAAGTATGATTCTCAATCAGAGACAACTAATGACACCTGCCTCTGATTGAGAACCATACTAGGCCGAAACATAGAAATCCCAAAATCATAGAAAAACAAACATAGACTGCCCACCCCAACTCACGCCCTGACCATACTAAATAATGACAAAACAAAGGAAATAAAGGTCAGAACGTGACAATTTCTCCTATAAAGCTCCATTCTAATTAAATGGTCTGCCTATCCATGTGAGAGACGCAGACTTGGACTTGACCTTTAAGTCTTTACTGAAGACTAATCTCTTCAGTATGTCGTATGATTGAGTGTAGTCTGGCCCAGCGGTGTGAAGGTGAATGGAAAGGCACTGGAGCTACGAACCACCCTTGCTGTCTCTGCCTGGCCAGTTCCCCTCTGTCCCCCGGGATTCTCTGCTTCTAAACCTATTACAGGAGATGAGTCACTGGCTTACTGGTGATCTTCCATCCCATCCCTAGGAAGGGTGCGTCACTTAAGTGGGTTGAGTCACTGACGTGATCCGGGTTTGGCGCACCCCTCGGGTTCATGCCGTAGGGGAGATCTTCATGGGCTATACTCTGCCTTGTCTCAAGGTGGTGGTTGAAGATATAACTCTAGTGGTGTGGGGGCTGTGCTTTGGCAAAGTATTCAGACCCCTTGACTTTTTCCATTTTTTTTCCATTGCAGCCTTATTCTAAAATGTATTCAATCGTTTTTTCCACATCAATCTACACACAATAACCCATAATGACAAAGCAAAAACAGATGTTGAAATTTTTGCAAATGTATTAAAAATAAAAAACAGATTTCACATTTCAGACCCATTAGTACTTTGTTGAAGCACCTTTGGCAGAAATTACCGCCTTGAATGTTCTTGGGTATGAGACTACCTTGGCATACCTGTATTTGGGGAGTTTTTCACATTCTTGTCTGCAGATCTTGTCAAGCTGTGGCAGCTTGGATAGGGAGCATACCTGTACAGCAATTTTCAGATCTCTCCAGAGATGTTCAATCGGGTTCATGTCCAGGCTCTGGCTGGACCACTCAAGGACATTCAGCGACTTGTCCCGAAGCCACTTCTGTGTTGTCTTGGCTGTGTGCTTAGGGTCATTATCCTGTTGGAAGGTAAACATTTGCCCCAGTCTGAGAACCTGCTCCAGAGCTATCAGGACTCCATCAAGGATCTCTCTGTACTTTGCTCTGTTCATATTTCCCTTGATATTTACTAGTCTCCCAGTCCCTGCCGTTGAAAAACAACCCCACATCATGATGCTGCCACCACCATGCTTCACCTTAGGGATGGTGCCTGGTTCCCTCCAATTGTGGCGCTTGGCATTCAGCCCAAAGAGTTCAATCTTGGTTTCATCAGAACAGAGAATCTTGTCTGACTGACCATCGGGTTCTTGGTCACCTCCTGACCAAGGCCCTTCTCCCCCAATTGCTCAATTTAGTTTGGTGGCCAGCTCTAGGAAGAGTCTTGTTTGTTCCAAACTTCTTCCATTTAAGAATGATTTGAATGATTGTGTGTCTTACAACAATCCTGTCTCGGAGCGCTACAGACAATTCCTTCAACCTCATGTCTTCGTTTCTGCTCTAACATGCACTGTCAACTGTGTGACCTTATATAGACTGGTGTGTGCCTTTCCAAATCATCTCCAATCAATTAAATTTACCACAGGTGGACTCCAATAAAGTTGTAGAAACATCAAGGATGGAAATGGAAATGGAAACAGGATGCACCTGAGCTGAATTCTTTATATATTTACACACACATTTGTGTTTTGTCATTATGGGGTAATGTGTGTAAATTGATGAGTAATTTGTAAACTTTGTAAATTTGTAAATTTGTAACAAAATGTGGAAAGGGTCAAGGGGTCTGAATACTTTCCGAATGTACTGTATACAGAGTACAGGACTGGTATCACCAGACCCTTGGGCTGATGGATAGAGAGGTGTCTGTCCTTCTGCCCCGGGTGTGAATCTTTGGATGGGTGCTCAGAAGATTAAAAACCCCTCTTATCACCACCTCAACTCCCTGAGATCTCTGATGTATTTGGAGATGGAGACATAAGTGAGCCATTTCAAATAGGCTACAGTTGTGCTGATGGAAGAATAACGTCGATTAACCTGCTCTATAGGATTTGAAATGTTTTTTTTTAAAGCATTTAAACTCTCACGGGAAATTGGGATCAGTGGTGTTTACCATGCCTGGGGGTCTTGAAAAGTGAAAAGAACATATTTGAAGATCATTTCATTATTTTTTGTACAATCACTTTTAAGAACGTAGCTTGAAATCGGGTATACGTGTGTACAGATTCCTCATTGTGTCAGAGTGGTAGCCCCCTCCAAGCCTAATAGGGGAATGAGTATGTGAGTGTGAGTATGATAATGTGAGAGAGCATGTCAGTGTGTGTGTGTGTGTGCTGTGAGAGTGTGACAGAACGATTGTCAGGGATAGAGCGAGTCTGTTATTTTACTGTCACACTCCGGTCCCCTGAGAAGCAAAGCGGGAGGAAGTTAAAAGCGGGAGGATACTCGGGCACCTGCTTTCTCCCTCGGACGGTCGGTGTGTTTAGTTGCTTGGACAGTACTATATCAATGTAGTGTAGGACAAACACACAGCTCTGTCTCTTTCTGTCACTGACTGTCCTTAAGAGTATCAGGGCCCTCTGCGCGTGTCTTTTGAGAGCACACTGTCAGAAGACCAAGAACACTCACACCTGCCCCTTCTTGAAGCCTGCTTTGTGTAACTAACGGAGACAGAAACGGACCTTTTCCCGCACGGTCGCATGCCCACCAGGTGGCACACATCAGGCTGATGATGATAGGACCAGAGAGATTTGGGCTTGTGGAGTTACCAGTGAACGTCGATGGTTCACCTCTCCTGGAGTTGGCGGGAGAGGAGCCGTGCACAACGGGTGACCACCACAAGATTGAGAGCCTAGTGACAGCGTCGGTTGAGGTGCCTGTGACTGTAGAATGCAGTGCGTGGGGGTAAGAGACATTAACAAGCTGATGATACTGACGGGTGGTGTGTGAAGCTACATGACTGTACCAGTCCTGTCACTGCAATGTGGTGTCAGAGCATTTCGTATTATACTGTAAATAAATCAGAGAAACACCATTTAGTATGATTCAGTATATTACCTTTCATATGGTGTGTATTAACCCCCTGTTGTGTTCCGGTAGAATTTGACCGATTTACAAGTTTTCTCTCTGAAAAATTAATTAATCTGATTGTCATAAGGTTCCATGACTTTGTCCTCACAGGGCATCTGAACACATAAAATACATTGATGATTTTCATTACATTTTGGGTGTTTTATTTAACATTTGTGCACCTGTTATGATCCCGGTAACCAGTCATTAGAAATGAATGGGTGAGACTACAATAAGTGTATAGAATTGAGTTCAGGCACATGCCCATTCTTCAGATGGACACACTTCCTGTCCCCAACCCCCACATGCATGTGTGTTTGAGAACACACACACACATCTCACTCCCCTTCCTCTTTAAAGGGGGAGACACTCTAGACCCAAACTGTTACAGACCTATATCCATCCTGCCCTGCCTTTCTAAAGTCTTCAAAAGCCAAGTGGACAAACAGATCACCGACCATTTCAAATCCCACCGTACCTTCTCCGCTATGCAATCCGGTTTCCAAGCTGGTCATGGGTGCACCTCAGCCATGCTCAAGGTACTAAACGATATCATAACCGCCATCGATAAAAGACAGTACTGTGCAGCCGTCTTCATCGACCTGGCCAAGACTTTCGACTCTGTCAATCACCGTATTCTTATCGGCAGACTCAACAGCCTTGGTTTCTCTAATGACTGCCTCGCCTGGTTCATCAACTACTACTCAGATGGAGTTCAGTGTGTCAAATCGGAGGGCCTGTTGTCCAGACCTCTGGCAGTCTCTATGGGAGTGCCACAGGGTTCAATTCTCGGGCCGACTCTTTTCTCTGTATTTATCAATGATGTCGCTCTAGCTGTTGGTGATTCTTTGATCCACCTCTACGCAGACAACACCATTCTGTATACATCTATCCTTTCTTTGGACACTGTTAACAAACCTCCAGAACGAGCTTCAACGCCATACAACACTTCTTCCATGACCAACTGCTTTTAAATTCAAGTAAAACTATATGCATGCTCTTCAACCGATCGCTGCCCGCACCTGCCCGCCCAACTAGCATCACTACTCTGGACGGTTCTGACTTAGAATATGTAGACAACTACAAATACTTAGGCTAGACTGTAAACTCTCCTTCCAGACTCACATTATTAAGCATCTCCAATCCAAAATTAAATCTAGAATCGGCTTCCTATTTCACAACAAAGCCTCCTTCACTCATGCTGCCAAACATACCCTCGTAAAACTGAATATCCTACTGATCCTCGACTCTGGCGATGTCATTTACAAAAGAGCCTCCAACACTCTACTCAGGAAATTGGATGCAGTCTATCACAGTGCCATCCATTTGTCACCAAAGCCCCATATACTACCCACCACTGTAACCTGTATGCTCTCGTTGTCTGGTCCTCACTACATATTCATCGCCAAACCCACTGGCTCCAGGTCATATATAAGTCTTTGCTAGGTAAAGCGCCGTCCTGATCTCAGCTCACTGGTCACCATAGCAACACCCACCCATAGCACACGCTCCAGCAGGTATATTTCACTGGTCATCCCCAAAGCCAATTCCTCCTTTGTCCGCCTTTCCTTCCAGTTCTCTGCTGCTAATGACTTGAACGAATTGCAAAAATCACTGAAGTTGGAGACGTATCTCCCTCACTAACTTTAAACGTCAGCTGTCAGAGCAGCTTACACAGCCCATCGCTGCAGCTGTACACAGCCCATCTGTAAATAGCCCATCCCTCCAACTACCTACCTCCTCTTCATATTTGTTTTTCTGCTCTTTTGCACCCCAGTATCTCTACTTGCACATACTCATCTGCACATCTATCACCCCAGTGTGAATTGCTAAATTATAATTTTTTTGCCACTACGGCCTACTTATTGCCTTACCTCCTTACTTCATTTGCATACACTGTACACTGATTTTTCTATTGTGTTATTGAATGTACGGTTGATTATCCCATGTCTAACTCTGTGTTGTTGTTTTTGTCGCACTGCTTTGCTTTATCTTGGCCAGGTCGCAGCTGTAAATGAGAACTTGTTCTCAACTGGCCTACCTGGTTAAATAAAGGTGCAATAAAAAAATAAAAATAAATGGCTTCCATAGCAACCCCCGCGGGAACCTTTCCCCAAAAGAATCTTTCCCCCACGGGAACCAAACCAGTTGGTATTCTCACAAACAATCGCAACATTGTTTCAATGATATATACAGTGCCTTGCGAAAGTATTCGGCCCCCTTGAACTTTGCGACCTTTTGCCACATTTCAGGCTTCAAACATAAAGATATAAAACTGTATTTTTTTGTGAAGAATCAACAACAAGTGGGACACAATCATGAAGTGGAACGACATTTATTGGATATTTCAAACTTTTTTAACAAATCAAAAACTGAAAAATTGGGTGTGCAAAATTATTCAGCCCCCTTAAGTTAATACTTTGTAGCGCCACCTATTGCTGCGTCTACAGCTGTAAGTCACTTGGGGTATGTCTCTATCAGTTTTGCACATCGAGAGACTGACATTTTTTCCCATTCCTCCTTGCAAAACAGCTCGAGCTCAGTGAGGTTGGATGGAGAGCATTTGTGAACAGCAGTTTTCAGTTCTTTCCACAGATTCTCGATTGGATTCAGGTCTGGACTTTGACTTGGCCATTCTAACACCTGCATATGTTTATTTTTGAACCATTCCATTGTAGATTTTGCTTTATGTTTTAGATCATTGTCTTGTTGGAAGACAAATCTCCGTCCCAGTCTCAGGTCTTTTGCAGACTCCATCAGGTTTTCTTCCAGAATGGTCCTGTATTTGGCTCCATCCATCTTCCCATCAATTTTAACCATCTTCCCTGTCCCTGCTGAAGAAAAGCAGGCCCAAACCATGATGCTGCCACCACCATGTTTGACAGTGGGTATGGTGTGGCAGGGTGATGATCTGTGTTGCTTTTACGCCAAACATAACGTTTTGCATTGTTGCCAAAAAGTTGAATTTTGGTTTCATCTGACCAGAGCACCTTCTTCCACATGTTTGGTGTGTCTCCCAGGTGGCTTGTGGCAAACTTTAAACGACACTTTTTATGGATATCTTTAAGAAATGGCTTTCTTCTTGCCACTCTTCCATAAAGGCCAGATTTGTGCAATATACGACTGATTGTTGTCCTATGGACAGAGTCTCCCACCTCAGCTGTAGATCTCTGCAGTTCATCCAGAGTGATCATGGGCCTCTTGGCTGCATCTCTGATCAGTCTTCTCCTTGTATGAGCTGAAAGTTTAGAGGGACGGCCAGGTCTTGGTAGATTTGCAGTGGTCTGATACTCCTTCCATTTCAATATTATCGCTTGCACAGTGCTCCTTGGGATGTTTAAAGCTTGGGAAATCTTTTTGTATCCAAATCCGGCTTTAAACTTCTTCAAAACAGTATCTCGGACCTGCCTGGTGTGTTCCTTGTTCTTCATGATGCTCTCTGCGCTTTTAACGGACCTCTGAGATTATCACAGTGCAGGTGCATTTATACGGAGACTTGATTACACACAAGTGGATTGTATTTATCATCATTAGTCATTCAGGTCAACATTGGATCATTCAGAGATCCTCACTGAACTTCTGGAGAGAGTTTGCTGCACTGAAAGTAAAGGGGCTGAATAATTTTGCACGCCCAATTTTTCAGTTTTTGATTTGTTAAAAAGTTTTGAAATATCCAATAAATGTCGTTCCACTTCATGATTGTGTCCCACTTGTTGTTGATTCTTCACAAAAAAAATACAGTTTTATATCTTTATGTTTGAAGCCTGAAATGTGGCAAAAGGTCGCAAAGTTCAAGGGGGCCGAATACTTTCGCAAGGCACTGTAGAACTTT
Organism: Oncorhynchus masou masou; assembly: GCF_036934945.1. Classification (NCBI taxonomy): domain Eukaryota; kingdom Metazoa; phylum Chordata; class Actinopteri; order Salmoniformes; family Salmonidae; genus Oncorhynchus; species Oncorhynchus masou. The sequence goes on from NW_027016750.1 coordinate 78,976, forward strand.
TCTTGCAGCTTTGGTATATATCTTTTTTGAGGCCTTGCTCGCCGTTCATTCTGTGGCAGCACAATAACCAAACGATATATGTGAGGCTCTTGATCATATATTTGAAAATGACACTGGCGAGGAGGAGAGAGGGCAGGAAACTGACAGTGAAGTAGTCTGTGATATATAGGACAATATGTTAAATCTGGGTATTTTGTTATAGTCAAAATAATCTATACATTATGCTTTTTTTACTCAAAAAGAGTTGTATGGGCTTGGGTCAATGAGACCTACGGGCCACAAATAGCAAATAGAAGTTCAAAACGTGTAATGTTCACAAGAACTTAAGTTGATAAAAAGATCTAACACAACATTAGGTGATAATATATGTATTATTATGGATTTATAATCAGCTATAATGGGGCGGTCATTTTGGACCTGGAACACAGAATTAATTAACATGAAACGAACACAACGGGAGGGTTAATTTATGGATATCCATCATCCATTTCATAGTATATTTTGTAAATTGGAATACGTACAGCATTTTAGGAATTTTCTAAATGTAGAATTTTTTTTTTTTACCTTTATTTAACTATGCAAGTCAGTTAAGAACATATTCTTATTTTCAATGACGGCCTAGGAACAGTGGGTTAACTGCCTGTTCAGGGGCAGAACGACAGATTTGTACCTTGTCAGCTCGGGGGTTTGAACTTGCAATATGTTATTAATTTTCAAAACATTTGATGTTATGAATTCCAATTTGTTGTGGCCAATGTTAGGTAGCTAATCCTAATGTTAGCTACAGTGAGCTCCAAAAGTATTGGCACAGTGACACATGATACATGACTACGGAAAATTCTGAATGAATTGTGAATAATGATGAGTGAGAAAGTTAGAGGCATAAATATCATAGTCCCAAAAAAAGGCTAACCTCCCTGTTATTGTAATGGTAAGAGGTTAGCATGTCTTGGGGGTATTGTCACGATATTGATATTGTCACGGCTTCCTCCGACCCGGTCCCTCTCCTTGTTCGGTGGACGTTCGGCGGTCGACGTCACTGGTCTTCTATCCATCGCCTTCGCCAATCCACATTTCATTTTCCATTTGTTTTGTCTTTTCTTCCCACAGACATGGTTTGAATCCCATCAATTACATGTTGTGTATTTAACCCTCTGTTTCCCCACGTCCTTGTCCGGTATTGTTTTTGTAAGTGCTTGTGCATGTTATGTCTGGGGTTTTGTCCCTTATAAATTATTGTGTTTTGTTCACTGTGATTTTTATCATTAAACTGCACCGTTGGAACACAGTCTTTGCTCTCCTGCGCCTGACTTCTCTACCTCCAGTACTCACGCCTTACAGAATACCGGACTAAACTTATGGAGTCAGCAGGAGCAGGTACCCCGGGTATAGGGGTGGAGGAGCTCGTCCGGGAGCACGTAGCAATGATCCACCAACATGGACCAGACAATGGACCGCTGGGAGAGACAGGGAGCTCTCCCAGCGCCTCCACCAGCACAACCGGGGTCTCCACTAGGCGCCCCTCCTTCTCCTGGTCCCAGTGGGATTCGTCTCTCCCTTCCCCAAGACTATGATTGGCCGGCTGCGAACTACCAGGGGTTCCTATTACAACTGGACCTATACCTGGCATCCGTCCACCCGGCTCCTTCGGGCCGTGAGAGGGTGTCCGCCCTCATCTTGTGCCTCACCGGGAAAGCCCTGGAGTGGCCCAACGCCGTGGAGAGCGAGGGAGATGCGGCGTTGGACCAGTTTGAGGAGTTCAGTCTTCGACCACCCGCCTGAGGGTAGAGCGGCGGGTGAGCGCCTCATCCATCTGAGGCAGGGGATGAGGAGCGCCCAGGAATTCGCCCTGGAGTTTCGGACCCTGGCTGCCGGCACGGGATGGAACAACAGGGCCCTGATTGACCAGTATATTTGCAGTCTGTGTGAGTTGGCCTGCAGATACACCACCTTCAAGTTCGACCAGCTGGTGGACATGTCCATCCGGCTGGATAACCTGCTGGCTACCCGCAGATGTTCAGAACAGGGTCTGTTTGTTCCATCCCCTCGCACCCCCTCTCCGATACCCATGGAGCTGGGAGGGGCGGTGCGCAGGGAGACCGGAAGGGGTTCCAGCTCGTGCCCCATCTGTGGTCGCAGAGGTCACACTGCCGGTCAGTGCCGGGTTGGTTCCTCTGGGTATCGAGGCAGCAGGCAGGGAGCTCTGGCGCCACCCCAGGTGAGCCGGTACCATTCTCACCCAGAGCCCTCTGTTGCACATATGTTTGTGTATGTTACTTTCCCTGAGTTTTCCCCTCATTCCCAGCATAAGGCGCTTGGAATTTTATAGATAAATCGTTCGCCCATAGTTTAGGGATCCCCATTGTTCCAGTGGCTGTACCCTTCCCCGTTCACACCTTAGATAGTCAACCATTAGGGTCAGGGTTGATCAGGGAGGCCACCGCTCCACTGGGCATGGTGATGCAGGGGGATCACAAGGAGAGAATTAGTCTCTTCCTTATTGACTCTCCTTTCTTCCCCATGGTGCTATGCCTACCCTGGTTAGTTTGTCATGACTCCACTGTTTCTTGGCCACAGAGGACTCTCATGGGGTGGTTGCGAGAGTGCTCTCGGAGGTGTTTAGGGGTTTCTGTTGGTGCTACTATGGTGGAAAGTCCAGACCAGTTCTCCACCGTGCGTATTCCCCTTGATTATGCCGATTTGGCTCTCACCTTCTCTAAAAAGAAGGCGACTCAAACACCACCCCATCGACGGGGCGATTGTGCGATAGATCTCCTGGTAGACGCTGCACTTCCCAGGAGTCACGTGTATCCTCTCTCACAGGCGGAGACGGAGGCTATGGAAACATATGTCTCCAAATCCCTGCGTTAGGGGTACATTCGGTCATCCACTTCACCCGCCTCCTCAATTTTCTTTTGTGAAGAAGAAGGAGGGAGGTCTGCGCCAGTGTATTGACTATCGGTGTCTGAACCAGATCACTGTGAGGTGTAGTTACCCACCTCCGCTCATAACCACAGCGATAGAGTCAATGCACGGGGCGCGCTTCTTCACCAAACTAGATCTCAGGAGCGCTTACAACCTGGTGCTTATCCGGAAGGGGGAACGAATGGAAGACGGCTTTCAGTACCACCTCAGGGCACTTTGAGTACCTCGTCATGTCGTACGGGTTGATGAATGCGCCATCAGTCTTCCAGGCCTTTGTAGACAAGATTTTCAGGGACCTGCACGGGCAGGGTGTAGTGGTGTATATTGATGACATTCTGATATACTCCACTACACGCGCCGAGCATGTGTCCCTGGAGCGCAGGGTGCTTGGTCCCCTGTTGAAGCATGACCTGTACGTCAAGGCTGAGATGTGCCTGTTCTTTCAGCAATCTGTCTCCTTTCTAAGGTTCCGCATTTCCACCTCAGGGGTGGAGATGGAGAGTGATCGCATTTCAGCCGTGCTTAATTGGCAGACTCCCACCACAGTAAAGGAGGTGCAGTGGTTCTTTTGGTTAGCCAACTACTACCGGAGGTTTATCCGGGGTTTTGGTCGGGTAGCGGCTCCCATTGGTCGGCTGACGCAGTGGTCGGCTGAGGCAGACAGGGCTTTTGGTCACCTGAGGGCTCTGTTTACCTCGGCTCCCTTGCTGGCCCATCCGGATCCCTCTTTGGCATTCATAGTGGAGGTGGACGCGTCCGAGGCTGGGATAGGAGCTGTGCTCTCTCAGTGCTCAGATACGCCACTGAAGCTCCGCCCCTGTGCTTTCTTCTCGAAGAAGCTCAGCTCGGCGGAGCGAAACTATGATGTGGGGGACCGGGAGCTGTTGGCTGTCGTCGAGGCTTTGAAGGCCTTGAGACATTGGCTTGAGGGGGCTAAGCATCCTTTCCTCATCTGGACTGATCCACCGCAATCTGGAGTACATCCGGGCAGTGAGGAGATTGAACCCTCGCCAGGTAAGGTGGGCCATGTCATTATGATTGTCGTGTTTTGTTCACAGTGATTTTTGTCATTAACCTCTTGCGACGAGCAATCCCGTATCCGGGAGCGTAATTATAGGCTCAAGCTCATGACCATAACGCAACGTTAACTATTTTTGAAAATCGCAAATGAAATGAAATAAATATATTGGCTCACATGCTTAGCCTTTTGTTAACAACACTGTCATCTCAGATTTTCAAAATATGCTTTTCAACCATAGCTACACAAGCATTTGTGTAAGAGTATTGATAGCTAGCATAGCATTAAGCCTAGCATTCAGCAGGCAACATTTTCACAAAAACAAGAAAAGCATTCAAATAAAATCATTTACCTTTGAAGAACTTCGAATGTTTTCAATGAGGAGACTCTCAGTTAGATAGCAAATGTTCAGTTTTTCAAAATGATTATTTGTGTAGGAGAAATCGCTCTGTTTTGTTCATCACGTTTGGCTAAGAAAAAAAAAGAAAATTCAGTCATTACAATGCCGAACATTTTTCCAAATTAACTCCATAATATCGACAGAAACATGGCAAACGTTGTTTAGAATCAATCCTCAAGGTGTTTTTCACATATCTATTCAATGATAGATCATTCGTGGCAGTTGCCTTTCTCTTCTGAACCAAATGGAAACGTGCATGCAGCTGGAGAATACGCAATAATTTCAACGGAGGATACCAGGCGGACACCTGGTAAATGTAGTGTCTTATGGTCAATCTTCCAATGATATGCCTACAAATACGTCACAATGCTGCAGACACCTTGGGGAAGCGACAGAAAGTGTAGGCTCATTCCTTGCGCATTCACAGCCATATAAGGAGACATTGGAACACAGTGCATTCAAAATCTGGGGCATTTCCTGTTTGAAATTTAATCTTGGTTTCGCCTGTAGCATCAGTTCTGTGGCACTCACAGATAATATCTTTGCAGTTTTGGAAACGTCAGAGTGTTTTCTTTCCAAAGCTGTCAATTATATGCGTAGTCGAGCATCTTTTCGTGACAAAATATCTTGTTTAAAACGGGAACGTTTTTCATCCAAAAATGAAATACTGCCCCCAGAGGTTCAAGAGGTTAAACCGACTTCTCTACCCCAGTACGCATGCCTTACGGATATTTGTGCATCTGTTTCTCACACATCATTAGTTATGATTCATTCAGGACTATCCGTAATCATGGTAGCATCCACATTAATGTAGATGTGTTTGGAAACATATTCTATTCTTATCTACAACAAAAGTGATTCCAAAATGACACAACACATTATTTACCATTAATTTATATTGGGCACAAAATATCTGAAACACAAACAAAACAAACAGCAAATGCATCTACCAATTTGTAGAGTCACAAGCTTGATGTCGTCATTGCATCTTCTGCGTCTTTACCTTTGAAATATATGGTTATTTGTCAGTCCAAATGTAGCCCTCCCTGTCCAGGTATCCTGTTCAGGTAGAAAGATCAGGGAAATATTGCATTACTGTATATTTGTAAGTATTTTTCCAGTGATAAAATGAACAGGGAGACAGACAGCGGGAACAGCAGTGGGGTTGGGATTTGATCCCAGGCAGGTAGGGGTGGCCAATGTCAGGCACAGGAAAATACTTAAGGTATGATCACATTTCGAAGAAATGTTTGGGGATATGGATTATAGTCAAATTATGTTAGATGTCCAGCAAGAGACTTGACCAACCTGCAGGTTGCGTGTCTGGTTATGTGACAGTGTGTCGGTGTACGATCTCACGCAATTGCATAGGTTAGAGAAATGTTGCGCATTGGGTGTGTAAACTCTGACCCTGCTCTCTCTTCCAGCAGTAGACATCCATATATATTTCTCTGTACAACAGGCATGTCTATAGAAATCTGTAGGGATCATTTCCCTCCACTCTCATTTGCTTTGTCTGGGCTGTAGCCTACCAATATATCTCTTTGGCCTGTAGATGAAGTATAACTGTGCAATTCCAAGGTAAGAGTGACAATATATGCAAAACAAAAACCAATGATTGCAAAGATAAACAAACCATACAACCATACAGAAAAACATATCTTTATCAATCTGCATCTGCACTGTTCTTCAAGTAAATGTGATTTTGGACATTTTTCATTGAACATTTTTAAAGGTAGTACTTGTGCATAAAGTTGTGTGGTTTGTTTAACGTTGCAATCATGGTTTTTGTTTGACATACATTTTAAAGTTTAAAAAACAGTTTAAAAAACAGTCTCAGCCATCCCTCATGGAATCACCATTCAACTCTCATAGCGCCACTTATAGAAACACTGTCTTTTATCTCTTATAGCGCCTTCTCTACCTCTTAGAGCTCTTTGTTGACTCTGGTGGTCTGTCTCTTTTTCTCTCTCTCTACACTGTAGATATGGTTCATTCTCCAGTCAGGGAGGAGAAGGGAGGGGGAAGTGGTAATGACAAGATGTGTGGAGGTGATGGGGAGCGAGGTCGAAGGCAAACAGTGACAGGGCTTTCGTCCAGTGTTTATCTCTCTGAGCCAGGTACCGGGTAGACATTAGAAGGAGGATGAGATGAGTGGAGGTAAGGAGAAAATAAGTTGATGGGTGCTTATATTTGTCCTATTTCACACATGGACAAGTGTGTGAATTGGAAATGTGTTTATTTGCATATCTGACTCTCCCTGAAACACCATCAGAGAGTGAGGTCACAGCCAAGCTCTGCCTTCATAACTAGCAACCCTGGAGCAATTAGGGTTAAGTTCCTTGCTCAAGGGCATATGAACAGAATTTTCACCTTGTCAATTGCTGGATTCGTACTAATGAACTTTCAGATACGGGCCCAACTCTCTAACTGCTAGGCTACCTGTCGCTCTTAAGGGAGAGGGAGGGAGAGGGGGAGAGGATGGAGAAGGGGAGGAGTAGAGGGAAAGAGAGGTAGAGAAAGATAGATGGGTTCACTCTCTTTCACACACCTACTGTATATGGGTACATAGACCCTCAGCATTCAAACTGTATATGTGTGTTCTTCAGAGAGAAGATGCCGTTCCACCACGTCAGGTCTACACTGCTCTACACTGGAAGTCTCCTGAGCCGGACTCTGTCTGAGGGAGCGAAGCCTTCCAAATCACCAGTATATCCACTGAGGAGCTAGGAGGTCAGTGTGTGTGTGTGTAAGTGTGCACACTTGTACAACAGTATTGATATAAAGCTTAGGTATAAAGTGGTCTGTCCTCCAAATCTCTTCATTCTTCGCCACGATGTAAACAACTATTTATCCGTTCAATAAAGAAGTAGCACCGACTTGCAAAGCTACACTGGCTCAATAAGAAAGTGCTTGATTGACTGTAGCAGACAGATACTGTCACGTTGCATAAGGATGGGAGACAGTCGGAGGATACGTAATAGTTAAAAAAAATTCTCTACCCAAAACAAAAGAGTGAGGTGTAAACCTCTAAAATAATTCATTGGACGAGACCCGTAATAACAAGTGCACAAAAATACACGTAGCACCAAAAATAAAATGGGCACAGGTACTCACAAGACCAATAGACATAGAACACTGATCAACAAAGATAGTCCGGGGTTGTGGTGATGATCCAGTTCAGCGACACCTAGAAGGCCGGTGACGTAGACCTCTGAAGCTAATGAACGGAATGAGCAGCAGTACCAGTGTCACGACTTCTTCCCAAGTCGATGCCTCTCCTTGTTCGGGCGGGTGTTCGGCGGTCAACGTCGCCGGTCTAGCCATCGCCAATCCATTTTTCATTTTCCATTTGTTTTGTCTCGTTTTCCCACACACCTGGTTGTCATTTCCCTCATTATGTGTTGTGTATTTAACCCTCTGTTCCCCCCATGTCTTTGTGTGGCATTGTTTATTGTGCTTGTGCACATTTTGTTTGACTGGTGCGTGTCGGGTTATTGTGCCCATACTTTGTATATCTTATGCCGTTGGTTTTACTATTAAACTACTATTAACCTATTAAAGTATTATCAAGTTCTGCTCTCCTGCGTCTGACTTCCCTGCCACCAGATACACACGCCTTACAACCGGAAAGATCTGTGACAGATACAACCCTTTCCTGCACTGAGCAATCTGATTGGTCGAAGCATGTCCTGTGGACGGTCAAGGGCTAAGTGTTTAGAAACTAATTAGTGTAATTCTGACCTCTTAGTGTTGGGTTATCACTGCGTCCTGTCAATCACACATGGGAACCTTTGATGTGGAGAACAAAGAGATCCCATTGGGTGTTGGAGATAAATGGATGTTGATAATCCACCCATCAAGGGATTCAGAAAGCTATTTTTCCATCGCCTGCCTGTGAAGGTTAGTACAGTGGTTCCCAAACTAGGGGTTGCGGCCCCATGTGGGTCCACCTGATTTGAAAATGGGGTCGCGGGACAATTTCCAAAATATAGAGAATAAAATATATATATATTATAACATCGTCTTTGTATATCAAAATCATTGGAATATACTTCACCTTAAAAATCTAAATTAAAATTATTCAAATCTAAAAGATACAATTCAACCAGATTGCCTTTAGATCATGAGAAAAGACCACACATGACCTTTGCAGGTAAGCCTGGAGGAGTGAGCCCATTCCAGGACCTGAGGCCGGGCCGAATCAGGAGCGAACATCTGGTTAGCCGGGGTGTTGTGCCTTGCAGACCAGAGTGCCAAACATGAGGCAGGTAGGATGATCTCAGATTCAGAGGGAGTGGCAATGGAACTGTACAGATGGGAGAGAGCATCCGGCTTCACGTTTTTGCACCCTGGGGCAGTAGCAGATGGTGAAATTGAACCTGGTAAATAACAGAGCCCAACAAGCTTGCCTTGGGTTGAAGCGCTTGGCAGTGCATACCAAAAATAGATGTTCCTCCCCTTCCAGCCAGTGCCTCCACTCCTCCAGAGCCATCTTAACCAATAGAAGTTCCCAGTTCCCAATGTCATAGTTCGCAGGGTTGAGACGATGGGACATGAAGGCACAAGGATGAAGCTTTTGGTCCTGGACGGATCTCTGAGAAAGGATGGCCCCTTCTCCCACGTCGGAAGCGTCAACCTCAACCACAAACTGGCGAGTCGGGTCCGGATGGGGGCAGTAGTGAATCGCTGCTTTCGATCCCCAAAAGCCTTGTCCGCTGCTGGAGACCATGTGCACGGTATCTTGAGAGGGAAGAGGTGAGTGCAGAGAGAGGAGCCGCCAGGTTGCTGTAGCCTCGAATGAAACTGCGGTAGAAATTAGAAAACCCCAGAAATTATTGTAGTTGCACCCTGGACGTGGGCTGGGGCCAATCCACAACCGCTCTCACCTTTTCCGGATCCATCTGAACATTCCGTTCAGCAATGATGTATCCCAGAAAGGAGATAGTGGAGCGGTGGAATCCGCACTTCTCAGCTTTTACAAACAACTGATTTTCCAGGAGGCGCTGATGGACCTGTCGGGCATGGAAATGTGTTCCTAGGCAGAACGAGAGAACCAGGATGTCGTCGAGGTAGACAAAAACAAAATGATTCAACATGTCCCAGAGCACATTGTTGACCAGGAAAACAGTGGGCATGTTGGTGAGTCCAAATGGTATGACCAGGTACTCATAGTGTCCACTGGCAGTGTTGAAAGCCATCTTCCACTCATCTCCTTCGCGTATCCGCACAAGGTGGTAGGCATTCTGAAGGCCGATGAGTGGTAGAGGGTACCGATTGTTGATTGTAATGTCATTGAGGTCCCGGTAATCAATACATGGATGCAGGGTCTTGTCCTTCTTTCCCACAAAGAAGAATAACACACCAGCAGGAGAGGAGGAAAGACAAACGCTACCAACAACCAGAGAGCCCTCGATGTACTCCTCCATGGCCTTGGTCTCAGGACCAGACAGGGAATATAGCCGGCCTCGAGGCTGTGTGGTGCCCGGGAGGAGGTCAATAGCACAATCATAAGGATCACAATCATAAGGATAACCCATGACTGAGCCCGTGGTCCAGTCAATATCGGTGTTGTGCTTCTGGAGCCAAGACAATCCCAAACCAATAGGGATGTGGGGAGACTCAATGAGGAGAAGCTGTATTGACTCACTGTTGTTTCCAGATAGCCAATGAATAAGGATTCAGGTCTCTTCACTGGGCAGGTGGCTATGTAATGCCCTACAGCACCACAATACAGACAATTATTGGAGCTTAGCCTGCATGAACGTTCCCTAGGCGATAATCTAGCTCTTCCCAGTTGCATAGGTTCCGGTGTATCCGACTCACCCGTCATCGATGATTCTCGAGGGAGATCGGGTGGCCTTGGATCCTCTCGGAAAACAGCCTTCGGGGACTTCCGGATTCCTTTGGAGGTGAGCGAGCCGCAGCAGATTGACGAGTGTGACCAATTAATCTGTCCATTAATCCTAATGGTGAGTGCAAGGAGGGAATCAAGGATTCCCAGAATATCATTCCGGAGGAGTTCATCGGGGTTCTTGGGGAGCCGGGGTAGGCTGTACAAACCCACCACTAATATTAAAAAGGTTACTGGGTGGTTGGGAGGTCTCAAGAGATGGAGGGCTGCCTATGATCTAACTCACTGATTTGCTCCATAATAGCCTTGAACCCTTGGTAGTGGTGTATAGTCCACAAAAACCATCCGTTTGCATACTATGCTAAAAAACTGTCCCCTGCAGAGAGGAACTATGATGGTGATTGGGATCTCCTGGTGGTGAAGTTGGCATTCGAGGAGTGGAGACACTGATTGGAGGGCGCCACAGACCCGTTTTTCATCCTCACCGACCATCGGAACTTGGAGGTGGCTGAACCTGCGCCAAGCAAGGAGGGCCCTTTTCTTTTCTAGATTCAACTTCACCTTGTCATACCACCCAGGTTTATGAATATCCAAACCGATGCCTTGTCCGAACTCAATGATTCAGGAGAGGTTTCTGTCCTGAGTGGCCCCATTAGCTGCCCTCCCGAATCGTTGCCCCGTGTTCTGGGACATAGACCTGGACATCCGACAGGCTCTGGAGAGGGAACCCGCACTGGCTACCTGTTCTCCGGAGCGCACCTACATTCCAGGGGAGGTAAGGGATCAGCTTTTGGCCTGGGTGCACACATCCCTTGCCGCTGGACACCCAGGTATCACCCGCTCCACTCAATCCATTTCCATTAAGTACTGGTGGCCCACCTTGACACAGGACGTCTCCAACGTCAACTCCTGCTCCGTATCTACCCAAACCAAGTCTTCCCGGAACGCACCAGCCGTGGTGAAACCATCAGACAGGGGAAACCCTTCCCTCCCCATATTTCAGCGGCCTTGGACCCATCTGTTGATAGGTTTTATTTTTGTTTTCTTCTGATATTCCCCTGTCTGATGGTTTCACCACTATTATGGTTGTTGTGGATAGATTCTCCAAAGCCTGCTGTTTTATCCTCTCTCTGGTCTCTATACCACTCTCCAGGTCGCTGAGGCACTGTTTCAGCAGGTCTTCCTGCACCGTGGTCCTCATTACACGTCACTTGTAAGCCGAGTCTTCATGGACAAACTGGGATTCACGGTCAGCCTCACATTTGGGTACCGTCCTCAGTCCAATGGGCAGATGGAGAGGACTATCCACAGGAATCTCCCCAGCTCCTGGAGTCACTGTCAGGACCAGCAGAGAGAGTGGTCCCGATTTCTTCCCTGGACGGAGTACGCCCAGAATTCACTTCGTCACTCCTCTACCGGGTTGTCTCCCTTCCAGTGCGTCCTGGGGTACCAGCCGGCCCTTGCTCTGTGGACCCTGAGCCAGACCGAAGCCCCTGCGGTGGATGAGTGGTTCCGGCATGCAGGAGAGGTTTGGGACGCTGCCCACGTGAGGCACCAACACACGTCCGGTGCCAAAGGGAGCAGGTGAAGTGAGGGACCCATTTTCCATCCTGGTGGAGTGAGGCACCCATTTTCCATCTCATCTGGATCTCCACCAGGAACCTCCCACTCCTCCTGCCCTGCCAGAAACTGGGCCCCCGGTTTGTGGGGCCATTCAAAGTCCTATGGAGGGTCAATGAGGTAACTTAACGAATACAGCTTTCCAATGACTACCGGATCTCACCCTCTTTTTCACCCTCTCAGGCCGGTGGTTCCTGGTCCCCTGGCTGATGCTGTACCCCACGACACACCTCCACCTCCCCTGGACATTGAGGGTAGTCCCATCCATGCCGTCAGGTCCCTCCTGAACTCCAGATGTCGTGGGAGTCGGCTCTAGTACCTGGTGGACTGGGAGGGGTACGTTCCAGAGGAGCGGTGTTGGGTTCCGGTGGACAACATTCTAGATCCTAACATCATCTGAGATTTATACCTTCGCCATCTGGACTGGCCCGCTCCTCGTTGTCCTTTGTCTGGAGCCGAGCATCAGGGGAGGGGTTCTGTCACAACCTCTCGTTCCCTCTCTCCGGTGCTCAACATCGCCGGTCTGCTAAACACTGGTCCTGGAAACCCATCATTACGCACACCTGGCAACCTTCATTATGCACACCTGCGCTTCATTAGGCATTAAACTCACTAACTGCACTTGTTTCCTGAATTCCAGCATCTGCGTTACATAATTGTAGAGTTTACTAGATTAATGAAATGGCGATCCATTCAGACCAGACTTACTGATTGAACTTTCATAACTACATTAAATGTGAGGCAGCTCTTTCAGAAACAGCAGATAATGTTGCTTCTCTCTTGTGCTGCATACGGATAAATCACTTTGCTACAGAGGAGAAAAACCGCTGTGTCAATCCCACTCATTTTGTTTGGAGATAGAATAAGAGGAGCTCTGCGATTATCTGTTGAAATGGGGAGGTTTACAGGCTTAGATGGGTGTTGCGACTTAACTCAAACATTCTGAAAACTGACAGCGTAGACAGGCGGAAGAGACATCTGAGACTGGATTAGTACAAAGACACAGAGGAGAGGAGGGGAGAGGGGGTGGGTTTCAGTCAGAGAATATCAAAGAGAGAAATATACAGAAGTGGGGCTGTGTCTACACCATGGCTTTGAAGATGAATTGATACAGATGGGAAATATGGAAGGGAGAGATAAAGAGGGAGTCTTTAAGCTTACCTTAATGAGAACCCAGAACAGTTTCCATCACTCAACAATCAGACAGTGGAGTGTTTTCATGTATGCCAGGCTTCCCCCAAAAATGTACTAATAAAAAATACAAAAACATAAAATATATATTTTGTCTCTGCTTCATCATTTTCCTTCAATTCACAAGAGGTTGAATGTGGAGAAAAGGAGAAAACATCCGAATGAGCGAAACAGCGCCCCTTTGTGTCTCTACCAATAGGCCATCTATTTGATGACGTCTTGTCGAAAACGAGTATGACATTGTTGCTGCCCATAGCATTGAAGGCAAGAGAAGCCAGTGAGTATCTGGCCTCCCTTGACAAAAAAAGTATTGATAAATTTGCGAATCAGCGTTTTAAGCTAAACTGAGCGAGCTCAACTGTGAATGGTCCTGGCGCACCAAAAAGTGTCAACGGAAGCCAGGTTGGATTTTGCGTCACTCCTATCAAATCCCATACGTCATTGACAGAAAAACTTCAATTGTTGAAAAATAAGGAAAGGTGACTACAGTGGAGGAACACAACTAATATGAATGTATTGGTCTCAACCCACATCAAAGCAAAGATCTGTAATGGAAAGGCACAATGTTGGATATGGTGACTTTGCACTAACCCAGAAAATTACTTCAGTAGAAGTAGAAGTAACCCAACTTCATTCTCTGCATGTCCACAATGTTGTGAAAAAGGATATTTATTGATGACAATTGTATTTAATGGTTTGCAAAAGTGGATCTAAGATATGCAATCCAGGTACAAAGGCAAAACAACTGACCAGACATTCTGCAAATGTATTTATAATTTGATAATTTTTGTTCTGCTATTGGTACTTTGAACCACATTTCCAAAAATACTTGTGGGTCTTTCTATAAATCATGGGGCCAATGTGCAATTAAAAATGTCATTAAAAATCCAAATTAGGGTAGCAATTACAGTGGAAGAAAAACATGCTATTGTTTGAGGAGAGTGCATAATTATGAGCTTGAAAATGTATTAATAAACCAACTAGGCACATTTGGGCAGTCTTGATGCAACATTTTGAACTACAGTCTAAAACATTGCACATTCATTGCTGCCATCTAGTGGCCAAAATCTCAAATTTCCTGGGCTGGAGTAATACATTTGGCCTTTCTCTTGCATTTCAAAGATGATAGTAGGGGGCGGAGCTAGCATGTTGGAGTGAACGGTTGTGCGTGAGAGGCTCCTGCAACTTTTTTTTACGAAATAATCTAATTTAACCTACTTTATGGCACTTTACAACAAACGTTTTTTTCTAATACAAGATTGTAACTTTTCATATGTTAATGCCGAGTAATAAGCGACCAAAGGACAATAAAATCCACAGCGGAGGCCTACTCCCCACTAAACAACGAGACACACATGGCGGAGGTACCTGCAAATAACGTGACACTTACAGAACTTACCGGGCTTTGGGGGAGCTACGTGTTGCTATAGCTGAGGATCTTAAGGCCACTATTGCTGAACTGGACACCAAAATCGAGAGCATCATTCGAACGGTTGCTTCGCAGGGTCAGAGTATTGTGGACCTTGAGAAAGCTTCTGAATTCAACGCTGGTAGGATCGACGAGTTAGAGAAGCTATGCACGTCATTGCAGGATAGTGTGCAGAGGCTTTCTGTGAAAGTGGTAGACCTGGAGGGCCGATCCAGACGTAATAACCTTCGTGTTGTTGGTCTGGCAGAGGGGGTAGAGGCGGGCTCTTGCCCCACCGACTTCTTCGCCAAGCTATTGAAGGATGCAATGGGATCGGATGTTTTGGATTCGGATCCCCACCTGGACCGTGCACACGCTCCCTTGTCCCAGTGCCTGGACCGGGCCAACGTCCCGCCCAGTAATCATCTGTTGTCACAGTTTCAAGACCAAGGATCTTATCCTGCGTGAAGCTCGAATGAGGGGCAACCTGTCACATAAAGGGCATCCATTCCTGTATATGAGGATTATGCGCCAATGTGGCAAAGCATCGCGCCGACTACAGAGATGTCATGACCAAACTCTACAAACTCCATCTTCGCCCAGCCTTGCTCTTCCCTGCAAGACTAAGAATTACCCCGCCTTCCGGTGAGAAGATTTGGCTCTCCTCGGTTTTGGGCGCAGAGAAGTTTATCCGGGGATATACACCAATCCCCCGTACAGGTTAGAGTGCCTTGTCATTGCGTAATAGGGTCCGCTCATGGACTCGGAATCCATACCATACCATATTGGGTGAAACCGTATTATACGGGCTCAACAAGGGCTACTGAACATGTAAGACGCTGAGCCGACCAATGGAGGGCGGTCAGAGCTCTCATTTAACGTTAAATTCACTTTCATCCAGGCTGTGCTCAGAGCGATGCATATTTTCACTTCCAGGTTTGATCACTGACACTTTCGGATGGATATACTTATATTCCCCCACTTCTGTTTTGTTTCGTTATTTATTTTACAATCCTTACATTATTCTTACTACCATACCAGTTAGTTATTGCTTGCAGGGGACTGGGGGTGATGGTTGGGAAGGGGCAGAAGAGACACCTGGTTAGCAAGTTGATGTTTTGTGCCGGTTCTGTCTTTGTCTAGCCGTGGGCCGTCTCCGATTAGGAGCCCCACCAGCCCTCTTTAGTGCTTATGGCTGTGTAGGTGTGCGTACATATAATTACTATTTGTACTTTTTATTACTATTTTCTCTTAGCATTTTAGTATTATGTATGTGTACATTTTAAATCAGTGTAGATTGTTATACTGGGGTATGAATGTTTGTATGTGTATATGTGCATATGGATGTATATACATATTCTTGAAATATATAAGATTTTTTTGTGTGGGTATGTATGTATGTGTGTGTATGTGTATGTGTATATATATATATATGTATGTATGTGTATGCATGTGTGTATGTATATGTATATATATATATGTATATATGTATATATGTATATATATATATATATATATATATATATATATATTTTTTTTTTTTTTTTTTTTTAATTAAATGGGGGGAACGTTTAATTTAGCAAATCCTTGTTCTGATCTCCCGACCTACAGTATGTAAAGGTACGGCTGACTATGTTGGTTGCGGATGGTTTATTTTTGGACCGGCAGTGCTTAGCAATATAATCTTGAGGCTATATCTTGCTTATCTCTGATTGACCCAGGATGACGCTTAAATGCGTAAATATGTTTAAGTTGCAACTTATTCTGTTTAGGTTTATTAGATGCCAACTGAACACTTTATTCGCGGGAGCCTCCTCAGTTCATATGTTAGTAGAAGTTTCTAGGATAGTGAGAGGTGAACGATAGTTGGGATTTTATTTTTGTTTTACCTCTTGTTCGAGGTCGCGCGTGCTCTTTGGCATCGCCAGACAATGTGTTTATTATTTTTATTTTCCTTTTTTTCTCCTGTTTGTGCATGCCTGTTAAATATGGGTTGATGGGGGTAAGTGTTGGGGAAATTAGGGGGACAGGGTGGGAAGTAAAGGTGCTTTGCAGGGGGAGGGGTGGGTTGATACTGCTCGGGTGTAGGTGCTTCATATGCTGATCGTGATGGTTTTGCGCTTTCTTAACTTTTTATCAAGTTACATGGTATGCAGGCCACCATAGAACTACAAACGAGAGGAGGGCGGGGCTTACATTCACTTCCTGAATGTCAAGGGTTTAAACGAACCAATTAAGAGGGGCAAGGTCCTAGCCCACCTGAAAGCACTCCGTCTGATATTATGTTTTTGCAAGAAACCCATCTGAAGAATAACTCTCATAGCAGACTTAAGTGTAGGTGGTGGGGCAAGTGTATCACTCTAACTTCTCTGCCAAAACGAGAGGCACATAATTCTGGTACGGAAAGGAATTCCCTTTAAACATAAACCACCCTTGCGGATAAAGAGGGCTGGTATGTGATCGGATAGAGAAATCCACTCTACCTCAGTAACTCTACTAAATATCTATGGCCAAACATTGATAACCCCTCTTTTTCAAAAGAGTCCTTGCCCTTGATTCCAGATATCTCCCATACTAACCTGGTCATTGAGGGGATCTTAACTGTGTGCTAGACCAGTATTTGGCTAGATCCTCTACCTGGCGAACCCCTACCTCCTATTCAAGCGAATTCTGAATACCTACATAAAAAATGTGAACTTATTTGATATATGGAGGATCGTTAACCCTACGGGTAGGAATACTCCTCTTTTACTCATGTTCACAATGTTTACACTCGAATTGACTACTTTTTGTTGGATGCTAGACTACTCCCCATATCTGTAATGTGAGGTATCATGATATTATAATTCGGACCACAGTCCACTCACCTTCTCCCCTGAGACTGGGTGACATTGTACCAAATGAGAGGGTCTGGAGTTTGAATCTCAGCTCCTCACAGAACCAACATTCTGTGAATTTCTTAAAGACCAAATTACATTTTTCTTTGATACCAACGCCAAACACAGAGACCCTCCCCAGTATTATTGTGGGAAACACTGATGGCGTATCTGAGAGGCTGTATCATCTCCTTTCAGGCTGCCAGAGTGCTTACACAGAGGAAAACTGGAAGAACTGGAGGGACAAATTCACTTACTGGATAGGAGAATGCTAGCCACCCATCTATGGAGAAA